>NW_026851540.1:0-39171 GCF_026571515.1 Ruditapes philippinarum
CCCCTTTCGATTTTGGGATCAAGGGGTCAAAGGTCAAGGTCACATTGACCTTGTAAGTAAAAAAACGGTTTCTGATCAATAACTAAAGAACGCTTCGGCCTAGGAACTTCAAACTTGGCATAGTGATTGGTGATGATCAGCAGATGACCCCTATTGATTTTGGGGTCAATGGTCAAGGTCACATTGACCTTGTATGTTAAAACGGTTTTTGGATCAATAATAAAAGAACCCTTAGGCCTAGGAACTTCAAACTTGGCATGGTGATTAGTCATGACAGCAAATGACCCCTATTGATTTTGGGGTCAAGGGGTCAAAGGTCAAGGTCACATTGACCTTGTAAGTAAAAAATGGTTTCTGATCAATTAACTAAAAACGCTTAGGCCTAGGAACTTCAAACTTTGTATGATGATTGGTCTTGACCAGCAGATGACCCCTATTGAGTTTTGGGTCAAGGGGTCAAAGGTCAAGGTCATGACCAGTAGATACTTGATAACCCTTATTAATTGTTTGATCACTGGGTCAGAAGTCATGCATAATTACCTTATCACATGAATAATTGGCTGCTGATAGGGGGCATACATCTTTTACAAACATATCTTGTTTTAAAACTTTTATGAATTTTGTTCTTGTCAAAGTCAGACCTTCTTCATTCACAAAAAAAGCGTTAGAGCTAGATGACTTCCTCTGTTGTAAATAATTTTTTACGGCATTAATTGGACATACAAAACTATTTGTAGCATAAATTGTAATTTCAATACCCTGTCTAAAAGGGTCAGTTTTTGAATGATTTAGATGTAATAATAAATGATCTCCCCTGAGTTTAATGTCATCTAGCTGTAGAGTATTGTGATTATCAACAACTTTTTCATTAATGGTGAATTCGCCACAACGTAAAACCCCCGAAAAAGCAACTATACAACAACATGTCATTAATACATCATCATAAGTACCGAAACATCCACTTCTAAGACATTTTATGATCCTTTCTAACAAGGCAATATCAATAGGTAATCTTTGGCGCTTATCATTGCTTTGCAATCTCTTGACAGAATTTAAAATGGTGTATACTTTAGTGCTTGTTAATTTTGATTCTAAGGGTGAATCTTTGCCATTTTTTTATATGAAAGAAACGTATGCCATTCAAATACAACTTAATGGTTTTATACTTTAGGTTTTGGGAATGGTGACAATATGCTATAAAAGATATTAATAAATCGTTTGTCACTGGTGGTAAGCTGTCATACGTATATGTCACCGACTGTTTTGAAAGAAATGTTTTGTAACTGTCCATGCCTGTAGTGTACACTTTGCATGTGTTTTTGCTCAGTGCAGAGTCCCACATTTCCTTCACTAAGGTGTTTAGGTTTAACTCCACATAACGTCTGTAATTGCTTAGCATATTTCTGGCTCCTGATTTGCTAGCGGTGCTGCTGCCCGAAAGCGATCCATCTGAAATCGAAAAAGAGAGTCAATATGTTGTGACTTGAAAGTGAAGTTATTAAAAGCGGCTATCCTTGTCAAGTCATTAATTTCATCATATACAAGCATTTTGAGCGCCCTTTATTTAAAATATTAACGGTCCTTTCATTGTCACAAAGGAACAATAGTTTTTTACATTTCCAAGAATGGCCCCATGTCACGGCAGCGGCTACGATAGGATAAAGTGCTCGAAAAGCCATGGAAGCGTCTTTTGGAATTTCTGTAGGCCATGAGCTACAAAACCATTTGTTCTCAAAAATGCTGAGAAACCGAGGATAGTTGCATGTCTTCTGTAGAAGTCACCCTGTCTTCATAGAACATGGAGACACCATTCCAGTTTTTGAGGAATTGTAACCACATTAAAAGATTATCTTTACAATTCTTGTTTAAATGAACAAAATGATGCAATTCTTTAACTGTTCTGGAAAGGTTAAATAAATACGACACAAAACTTCGACCAGGCCTTATAACTCTTGATGCAAATTGAAAATGACCCAAGAGCTGCAGAAGATTTCTTTTTGTACATGACTTTTTGTTGAGTAGTGTACTAATAAACTCAATGATTCTGTCAATTTTATCCTTTGGCAGTCTTGCTTCCATTTTTGAAGAATCAAGAATAACGCCCAAATACTCCAGACATGTTGTAGGTCCAACGGTTTTCGATGGTGAAATGGGAACCTTAAGCTTGTTGAATATATGGGTAAGAAGTGCCATGGTTCTATCGCCATTAGAATGGGCATCTTGCACAGTAAGAAAATCATCTAACAAATGAAAAAATACACTTATTTTGTAGTTATTTCTCGCAATCCAACAAATAGCGATTAATAGGTTATCCAAATTTTTTGGCGAGGAACGACTTCCAAACACGAAACGCGTGTATACATAATATTTTCCTCTCCATTTTATCATGAAATATGGCATCTGTTCTGGTTTAATAGGTAAGAGTTTGAACGCATTTGTTATGTCAGTCTTACACAAGATTGCACCCTGTCCTATTTTTTTGAATAGATGAGACTGCATCATCAATTTTCACATATGAAAGACTGCACTGATCTTTATCTATTAAATCATTTATACTCAAGTGACTTTTATCATTATGGGGTGATGATGAATCTACTTATAATCTTTTCTTGCCGGAATATTTTCTTTCGTCTATCCCAATCGTTGATACCCTGTAATGTTCGAAGGGGGGAGTTTCAAAAGGGCCTTGTGAAAAATTGTTATCTAATTCTGAATTTAAAAGTTTATCCACTTCTTTTGGCTGCTTCAAGGCAGACTGTTAATTTTTGCAGATCTTATTGTCGCGCGGATAAGGTGTAAGCATAGCGTCAAATCCTTCTTCTAAACCATCACATAAATATTTGACAAAGTTTTGGTTTGGATGACCCTTTAGTTCTTCCTTTAAGCTTTTAATGTTAATTGGTGTAGATGCTTGAAAAAGTAGTCAGTCTGTTTTCTGTGAAGTATGTAAGTATTTTCTGTTATCGAATTTCTGGCAAGACGTTTTTGAATGGCTGTCAGTTTTGCAAAGTGAGCAAATGTGTAGTCTGGCGCAGCCTTGTCTAGAGCAGCCCTTTTCGTTGTTAAGGTTGTTACATATCTCAGTTCCTCTGTGGGTTACAATACGTCTGCCAAATTTGTCTTCATTGTTTCCTTTAAAGGGGAGTTGCGATGACCTTGTTGTTGAATATGTTCGAGCACAAAAATCCGAACCATGAAGTACGGACTGGCAGTGAAAACATTGTTTAGCCCGGGTGCCTCCAAGTATCAGTTGAAAGTTTTCTGTGTCACGGATAGCCCAGTTGATTGGTATGCCGTGCCTGACTGCTTCTGCGGCGTTACTTTAAAAAGCCAGGTGGTAATCGTTGAATTTTTCCCCATAAAAGGCATGAATTCGGCCAATATCAATTTCATACTCGTCGAGCTCATTTTTCCTGTGAGGCCATCTTTGACAAATGATTCTGTTGTATTTCCCGAAGGCAGTCCTAAACTGTTTCTTTTTCCTGGAGTCAATTTTGTAGGTGTTATTGTCAAGGTCGAAGCCTGGAATCAATAAAGAAGCCAAATTTACGTCTCTTCCGGTCTCTGTTTGTTTTTTCAAAGATTCTGCATCAATATCTAAGTTGCCGACTTGGCTTGCTGGTATTCCATAAGGGGAATGATATGCTAATTTTTTAATTTCATCCAGATTCTGATGTTGTAAATATGTTTCGGAAGATTTACCTTTGTAGATATCCATCAAAGTACCATTGTTTGCCTCCTTTGACTCCTTTTGTGGTTCTGACAGCCCCGATCCTCTGGCTTCTGATAAAGCCTTCACTGTTTCAGTAAAGGCCGACATTGTGTTGTTCAGAGTCGAAATGCATAAACTCATGTCTATGTCGCTTGCTTGCCGAGGTAATGGTGATCGAGATCGTTCTCTTTCTGTGTCGATGCTAGGTCCCGGAGATTCATTTGTTTTTCTTTATGAGCATTTTCTTTGTAAAGTGCTTTCAAAGTACCTTTGTTCATGGATGCCGGAACATTAATTCCTATACTAATTAAATGTTCTCTGAATTATTTTACGCCCCAGTTGTCTGGCGATGACATAACAAAATATCTTCTCCGGGATGTTCTGGTATTCGACGCCTTTTTTTTTCTTTGTCCGATTTTAATTGAGAATCACGTTCCAAAAGTTTAATAAACGTAAGTAAAATAGTAATAAATCCTGAACAAGAACAGCACTATACGGAATTTAGGCTGTAAATGTTTATATTTCCGTTGTTTTTTTATAGTAAAATATATCGATTAAACAAGTTATTTGTAAAATTATTTTTCTAAATTAATGTGCGTGTGAACAAAGAGCGCTGTGGAAATCGAGAGGCTGCATACGTGTTAGCTGCTGATGCGGGTCCTTCTTTGTTGATAAGGGAGCTAAATATAGTCACGTGGTATTAGAAACCGGATATAGGTCAAGTACCGACGGTGTAAACATCAAATCGAAAGTAGAATTAATTTAGATATTGCATAAACGGCGTTTACTATGTAAACTTCAACTAGATAAAGGGCTAGGTACGTTCTGGGTTGATTTTGGCCCAAAATTTTGATGAAATTAAATATTGAATATAAATTAATCATTTAATGTCAATTTACAAAGCATCATATATGCAACTAAAAATATTTTGTCTGCCAGTTTTTCACAACATGAAATGCTTTCTCATAAGTGGCCACATTTGTATAAAACAGTTGTCTTCTTCTCTTTCAAACAATTGATACAAACATCAGCTAAAAATAAATTTAATGTTGCATGAAAGACAATTTGTTATATTATACAATGATGTTACATGTCATAAGCATTTGTTGCTATTTTGTAATGCGATGAACTGTCTTCTTAAATGTCTGCTAATGAATGTGATTTTTTACTGCCTTACAATTGCATTTTAAAGGGACTCCACTGTGGTTAAGCCAAGTTTTGACTGAAATAATTTCATCTGATTTGTGGATGTTGTTTAAAACATCAGTAGTTTTATTGTAATTCTGATCATAAATATCCTTTTTCTCAGAAGGTTGCAAGGCTCTCTTCATCTATAACCCCAATTGATATGGTTGAATTGATCCTAGCCTTAAACGAAATTGAGAGTCGTAACACTGCCCTCTGAACCAAAATGACTCTTATTTGCTATCCTAATAATTGACACATTCTGAGTTTCTTTGGGGTAAGCGCTTAGATATATGCTTGCAAATACAAAACAAGAGCCCGGTTTGAGCCGGGTGATGCTCCCCGAATAGGTTTTGGACACAGGAAAGTACACCTCTTGTAGTTTCAGAGTTATGTCCGTGGAAAAAGTTCAAAGTGCAATAATTCTAAAATTAGGCAAGGCAGAGTTACAGTTCTTTGCACTGCACTTCTAATCAATGTGATCTATCAACCTACAAAGTTTCTTGATGATATCTCTTATGATTTCCGAGTTATGTCCTGGACAATTCAAAAAGTAAAAATAAACAAAGGGCAATAACTCCAGAATGAGGCAAGGTAGAGTTATTATACTTGTGCACTGCACATCTACCCATTGAGATTTATCTACCTACAAAGTTTCATGTTGATATCTCTTATAGTTTTACAGCTATGTCCTGGATAAGATTTTTCTAAAAGGGGAGATTATTCAAAAATAAGGCTTAACAGAGTTATGGTTCTTTTGCACTGCACCTCTACTCAATGAGATCTATCTACCTACAATGTTTCATGTTGATATCTCTTATAGTTTTAGAGTTATGCCCCGGACAAGATTTTTCTCTATAAGGGGAGATAATTCAAAAACCAGGCAAAATAGAGTTATGGTTCTTTGACACTGCACTCCCCCTTGATGCCCTCTACCACTGTATGAAGTTTCAACAAATTATCTCCAAGGGTTTTCAAGTTATGTTCCGGACAAAGTTCAAGTTCAAAGTATTAAAATAAACAAAGGGCAATAACTCCAAAATTAGGACAAAAAGAGTTATTGTTCTTATGCACTGCACATCTACGCATTGAGATCTATTCACCTACAAAGTTTCATGTTGATATCTCTTATAGTTTTAGAGTTATGCCCCGGACAAGATTTTTCTATAAGGGGAGATAATTCAAAAACCAGGCAAAATAGAGTTATGGTTCTTTGACACTGCACCCCCCCCCCCCTCAATGCCCTCTACCACTGTATGAAGTTTCAACAAATTATCTCCAAGGGTTTTCAAGTTATGTTCCGGACAAAGTTCAAAGTATTAAAAATTAACAAAGGGCAATAACTCCAAAATTAGGATGAAAAGAGTTATTGTTCTTATGCACTGCACATCTACCCATTGAGATCTATTCACCTACAAAGTTTCATGTTGATATCTCTTATAGTTTTAGAGTTATGCCCCGGACAAGATTATTCTATAAGGGGAGATAATTCAAAAACCGGGCAAGGGTTTTCAAGTTATGCTCCGGACAAGACAACGGACGGACAGACGGACGGACAGACGGACAAGGCGCCGACTATATGCTCCCCCGAAATTTTTCGGGGAGCATAAAAAATGCATCAGACCGTTCTTCTATGGTATTGATTTTCTTGGTATTCGATAAGGCAATTACTAATTGACAAGCTCCCATTTACAACAAGTTTTGCCCCCTTTTCGTCTTTTGGAATGACGCTATTGTTATAACTAGGCAACAATGTAGCCATATCTATATATTGCCTCTGCATAATTATTTTTTCTCCTTTAAAGAAAAAACTCCCCTAGCATAGCTTTAACACTTAGAATAGGTTGCACCTTGTTCACATGCAAATTAAAAATTGTGATTCCACCACTATTGCTCCATGTCAGCAATAGTGGTTAAGAATCCCTAGGCGGTAGTGTAGGTGCCCTAGGATGAGGTGTAGAAGGCGTAGGCTGTTGCGTTGCCACGGTAGATGACCTACTTGGGCATATGGTGCCCTTGGCGGTGACAAAGGGGCCATACGCAGTGTGGGAGAGATTTGCGATGGCCGCTTTTTCTTTTTCTGTCGGTCCCTCTTTATGGTCCCTTGGGGGGAAAAAAAAAAAAAAAAAAAAAAAAAAAAAAAAAAAAAAAAAAAAAAAAAAAAAAAAAAAAAAAAAAAAAAAAAAAAAAAAAAAAAAAAAAAAAAAAAAAAAAAAAAAAAAAAAAAAAAAAAAAAAAAAAAAAAAAAAAAAAAAAAAAAAAAAAAAAAAAAAAAAAAAAAAAAAAAAAAAAAAAAAAAAAAAAAAAAAAAAAAAAAAAAAAAAAAAAAAAAAAAAAAAAAAAAAAAAAAAAAAAAAAAAAAAAAAAAAAAAAAAAAAAAAACCCCCCCCCCCCCCCCCCCCCCCCCCCCCCCCCCCCCCCCCCCCCCCCCCCCCCCCCCCCCCCCCCCCCCCCCCCCCCCCCCCCCCCCCCCCCCCCCCCCCCCCCCCCCCCCCCCCCCCCCCCCCCCCCCCCCCCCCCCCCCCCCCCCCCCCCCCCCCAAAATTTTTCTTTGGGAAAATAAAGGAAATAAAGTTTTGGTTCATTTTAGGTGCCTTGAGATTTTAGAAATGGTTTGTGTTAAACCATTGGGGAAAATTTGGGGCCCCTTTTGGCTGGCAAAGGGATAAATTTTTGAAATTTGGCCTTTCTTTAAATTTTTGGTTTTGGCCTCTTTTTTTGGCGGCTCTCTCTTTTTGATTGAAACATTTGTTTAATCATATTTGTCGATTAAACTTCACGTCATTGTTTTTTCCTTTCACTACTTTAAGACCACTTTCAAGATGATAGGCATTTCACTGCAGTAAGTGCCAGTTGCTCTGTCATCCGCCGCCGACGTCGTAATAGATTGGTGAAATCTTCTGAAGTATCTTAACTTAAGACAAACTTCGGAAATAACATTTCACTGCCATTAGTGTCACCCGCCTTCCTTATTTATAACGCAGAAATAAAAAGCATAAGTGCGAGAATGATGACAACGCAGAAATAAGATACGCAGAAATTTAAAACCCCTTATTTTAACAAAAATCGCAGAATATTAAGCCCGCAGAAAAAAGTACTTATACGGTATTGTTGAAATCTTCTGAAGCATCAACACAGCTCACAAACCGATCAACTTGTGTGTTAAGACAAACTGATGGAAATAACATTTCACTGCAATTAGTGTCATCCGCCTCCCTTAAACCAAGACAGCTAAAAAATGATTACCAATTCAATTTAATTGATATCGTTGAAAAACACCTAAATAATCTGCAAGACTTTGAACAAATCCAGTTTATTCCACTTTTCGCTGTAATTGTGCTCATTGAGACAACAGCTTTATTTTTATCTAGTATCCCTAAATTCAATTGTTAAGACGCAGAAATATGAATTGTGAAAATATTCTACTGCAGGTCATCAGCTCGTTAAGCGACTAAAAACTTTAATTACCTCTCTTGTTGCTGGAAAATTCTGAAAGAATGGTGATCGTGAAAATATCTCTTAGTATTTATCACACCGATGTATTGAAGTATTCAATTTTCATTAAAGCATTTGTTTCACACTCTGCTACCGTAAACCTTTCATAAGTTTTTTTTTATTTGGTTGATTATACATGACATACGCGTCCCCCCCAAACAAACAGATTTTATGTTCATAACATAACCCCCATTGTACTAACCTAATAGATAATAACGATTTTCTTATTCACAAATTTTATATTAAAGACAATGATCATGTCTACACCATGAAAACCAAAGCTCAACTGAACACAAAATAAAGTTTCCTTTTAAAAGGAATGGCTTGCCCTGGTTTGTATATGCTATCCGGTCATTTATTATTGTGATAAATTTTCTTATGCAGGAAGGTTCATAGAGTAGTCCAAAGAGAATGTGTACACCATGGGCTATACTATTCTCACGTTATTTGGCATACATGTAAGATGTAAAGGTTTATGTAATGGTTAGACGGGCAAGTTGATTGCAGGATATTCCATTTCAACATTATTGTGCGGGGATATATATATGAGATGAGATATATATATGACATTTGGGATGCATCTTTCAAGTAAGCGGATGGGGATTGTCTTTGCAGGAAGGGTGTAACACAAGAAATAAGCCGGTGTATAAAATATAATATTTATTTGTAAAAACATAAACATATGATATATGTTCATGGAAATCACAGAATTTGGCAAATTGTTTTGATTGATACCAGAGGAATTGGGCATACATAATATTATAAGGATATGTTACACTTACATAATATTCATTCATGAAGAGAACTTAAGTATCAAGATGAGTATTATGCAAAAAATGAAATAGTTCATAACAGTATTAGGAACACAGGTGTTTTAGTATTGGCTTTTTATAGGTTTAACATTTTTTTACCATATGAAATGAACATAACTTACATGTATTTGGACTACTTAAAGGAATGTGTTTAATATCAGAAGAAGTACCATAGCCATGTAAAAATGTGAATGCAAGTACGTTATAATTACAATTGAAACGAGACGAACCTTATGTTTTATTGTTACTGTATGATGGGAGTTGATATTATTCAAAATATAAATATTGCTGTTGTTTGTGTGTATGTTGTTTTATTGTTAATACAAGGGTTGTCTCATGTCAATATGTTTGTTTATATTGTGTTTCATTAGTATTAGATATAATATATCTATATATGTCATTGAAATCTGTGGAATAGACATATTTAAATTAATTGAAAATAAAAAATGTAGAAAAATAGAAGATGAAGGAAAAATAGATATGTTTTTTTGGTTTCGTTGATTTTATTTCCAATTGGATTGTTATTGGCTGTTAAAAAAGTACCTGTATTCTGGTATCCCTCTGAATAACAGCCAATCAATTTGCCTGAAAATGACAAAGTATATAAGAAATCCAGGTAAAGAAATATTGTTTGCTTGAAAAATGCATAGGAATATGTGAAAAAATGCACAAGAATGTTTGAAAGGACAATGGTGGAACTAACCTGTTTTTTGTGCCATTGATTTATCTTCTCTATGTAATTTGTTTTTGAGTGTATAGTTTTATTTTGTGAAAATTGTTGATGTGGCAACTGTATGCAATATGGACTACAACTAATATAGAAGTATCAAAAGAAATGAAAGTAACATTATGGAAACTGTATGCAATATGGACTAAAAAGTATCAAAAGAAATTAAGGTAACATTATGGAAACTGTATGCAATATGGACTACAACTAATATAAAAGTATCAAAAGAAATTAAGGTAACATTATGGAAACTGTATGCAATATGGACTACAACTAATATAAAAGTATCAAAAGAAGATAAAAGTAACATTATGGAAACTGTATGCAATATGGACTACAACTAATATAAAATTATTAAAAGAAGATAAAAGTAACATTATGGAAACTGTATGCAATATGGACTATACAACTAATATAAAAGTATATAAAGGAAATTAAAGTAACAATAGAAACAAAAAAAGTTACTATCAAAAAATCTACTTGTTGAACTATACATTAAAGATCCTGTAACACATTTTTTTTATGGTTTTATATAAAAAATATGATGCTCAAATTAAGATTTATCAATATTGTAAGTTCCAAAAAGCATTATTTATAAAGATATTACCGAATTTAATATTTCATGAAAATAAAGGGAGGTAATTAGAAATTTGTTTTCTATAAATTCTAAGTCAAATTTTCCAATAAGAAATGAATGCATATAATTTAATGATTACATTTAATATGTACAAATATTTGCAGTACATATTTTACATATTCTCCGATGTTTGAAAATTGTTGTATTAGCATAATTATATACATATATAGTTTCACGCAAGTGTGGTATACAACCACAATTACAAAGCATACAGGATCTTTAATGAACAGTTATATGTATGAAAAAAGTAATTATTAATAAAAATACAAATATATGGACTAGATGGCCACAATAGTCCTGTATAGGTAACAAGAAAGACTTTCTATGAATAAAGCATTTTTTGTCCATGTGTTCGACAGATTGATCAAAATTGAGATATTTGACTGACTAAAACATTGTAAGGTAAAAAGAGGCATAACATGGTTAAAAATATTTAAGGATCTATTGCCTTGTTGATATGTATTACCCATTTGAGCATTGACAACTGCTTCAAATTGAAAGTGAATTATTTGATAGACTTAAAGGAGCTTTTGCCATAAAACTTAAGACAAGCACATGTAGATGCAGATGAACATGTGAGAACAACATTTTGATTGGTGTTTTTTTTTAATAAGCAAGATCTGTTCATTACAATAGATTTGATTTAGCAAGTATGTCTTTAGAGCCATTGATACAGTTTCTGGATGTAATTTGTCTTTGCGCATAGAGTTTTATTATGTGAAAATTGTTGAAGTGACAACTGCTACAATATGGTCTATACAACTAATATAGTATCAATAGAAAAAAGTAACAGTAGAAACAAAAGAAGTTACTTACAAAAATCTATTTGCTGAACTATACATTTATGGACAGTTATATGTATGTAAAAAGTAATTATTAATAAAAATACAAATATATGGACTAGATGGCCACAATAGCCCTGTATAGGTAACAAGAAAGACTTTCTATGAATAAAGCATTTTTTGAACATGTGTTCGACAGATTGATAAAAATTGAGATATTTGACTGACTAAAACATTGTAAGGTAAAAAGAGGCATAACATGGTCAAAAATATTTAAGGATCTATTGCCTTGTTGGTATGTATTACCCATTTGATGATTTACAACTGCTTCAAATTGAAAGTGAATTATTTGATAGACTTAAAGGAAATTTTGCCATAAAACTTAAGCCAAGCACATGTAGATGCAAATGAACATGTGAGAACAATATTTTGATTGGTGTTTTTTTTTTGTTTTTTTTTCAAATAAGCAAAATCTGTTCATTACAATAGTATTGATATAGCAAGTGCGTCTTTTGAACAACATTTTGATTGTTGTTTTTTTGTTTTTGTTTTTTTTTTAAATAAGCAAAATCTGTTCATTACAATAGTATTGATATAGCAAGTGTGTCTTTGAGCCATTGATACAGCTTCTCGATGTAATTTGTCTTTGCGCATAAAGTTTTATTAAGTGAAAATAGTTGTAGTGACACGGCTACAATATGGACTATACAACTAATATAGTATCAATATAAAAAAGTAACAATAGAAACAAAAGAAGTCACTAACAAAAATCTACTTGTTGAACTATACATTTATGAAAAGTAATATGTATGAAAAAAGTAATAATAAACAAAAATACAAATACATAGACTAGATGGCCACAATTGCTTTGTATGCATAACATGAACAAGAAATATTTGCTATGAATATAGCAGTTTTTTTGTACATGTGTTGGACAGATTAACAAAGGTTGATGTATGTACATAGGAAAAGAACAATTGCCCTGTATGCATAACATGAACAAGAAATATTTGCTATGAATATAGCAATTGTTTGTACATGTGTTAGACAGTTTAATTAAGGTTGATGTATGTACATAGGAAAAGAAATGTTTCATATCAGAAAGCATAAAATTCACATAATATACATTTCCATTATTGTTGTACACTATGATGTTAATAAATGGTATCAATTTGATGTCATGTATGACACAATTGGCAATATAAAGAAAGGTATAATTGATAGTAATGCAAGTGATTTGACGGTAAGAGAGATATTTGACTGTAACAAATATATTCGGAGTTTAAAAAGGGTATATTTGTAGTAGAAGTCAAATCAGAGTTGCAGGGACTGTTTCTCCAGGTGTAATTTGAGACAGTAGATAACAATTTTAATTACCAAGTAAAAAACAATTCAATAGTAAGAAAGATATTTTACTATAACTAGAAATTCTAAGTTAAAAAAGCATTATTTTGTCAAAATTGAGAAGCATGATTCTGTCATAATTCAGTTCGAGTCAGGGGTTTGTTTAATCTGATATATTTCTCATGATAAAGAAAAATTTTAAAGTTTCAATTAAAAATCTTTGTATGTAACTGAGATATTTGACTAACCAAGAAATTGTAAGGAAAAAAGATGCATAACTTGGTCAAATATTATTTTAGGATCTTTTGGCATGTAAGTTTGTATTATCCTTTTGATAATAAACAACTGCTCTATATTCAAAGTGAATAAATTTATTAGTCTTTGAGAAAATGATTTACAATAAAACTTCAGCAATGAAGTAAAAACTTAAGCAATGCACACTCTGATGCAGACGGACATGTGACAACAAGATTTTGTTAACAGATTTTTTTTTCAAAATCAGCAGAATCTGTTCAGTACAATAGTATTGAAATAGCAAGTATGTTTATTGTGCCATTGATATTGCTATGTTTTATTTTTTGAAAATTGTTGAAGTGGAAAATGTATGCAAAATGGACTACTAGTTTCAATAGAAAATAAAAATAACAATAGAAACAAAAGAAGTTACTTACAAAAATGAACTTGTTGAACTATACATTAATGAACAGTAATATGTATGAAAGGACGGACGAATGGACGGACAAGGGTAAATCTAAATGACTGCCCACCCCCTGTAGTGGGGGTACAAAAATACAGCAAACAACAAACATTTTTACCCAACAGCAGTAATTATTTATAAAAGTGTAACTTCAGTCACAACATTGTTGGCGTTTATAACCATTTGGCACATTTTTGGCAAAGCAGCGAAGAAAGAATCTTCTATAGCATCAAGGTTGTCAGGCAGGCTGGCTCCAGGACATAATTGTGTGTATGCTGACTTCAATGCATTCGTAAATATCCTAGCTGTCTTGACTTCAGATGAATGTAAACCTACTGTGGCAATCAAGGCCATAGTGGAGGGACATTTGACAGACTAAGTCTTTCCACATGTCGGGCACACATTGTCTATAGTTAATTTTTTCAAGTAACAACGTTTCTATTTGCATGCTTCATATTTTGTGATGTTACCCAAGGATACCCACTCTCCTGTCGTGGTGCCAGGTGGAGGTGAGGCACTTTGATGCGCGGTTTCATCATCACTGTCCGTTATTTCTGTCATGTCTTCTGTAAGGAGCTGAAATGTTACATTTAATATATGTATAAGCAAACTATTGATTTTGCCAACATGCAAGCAAGTGAAGTATTCATTAAACTGTTTAAGTACTTCTAAAAGTTTGATGTTAATGTATACAAGAATAATGTTTAATGTATATACAAGAATATATATATATATATATATATATATATATATATATATATATATATATATATATATATATATATATATATATATATATATATATATATATATATATATTATATATATATATATGAAAAAGGAAAACTATTATGATCAATTTATCTTACCATGAAAATATTTCATTAATTGCAGAATTATGTTGTATTCAGTATACATAAAAGATGAAAATACTTAAGCATCTAAAAGATGGAAATACTTAAGCATCTATCACCGAACGTACTGTTATTGTTGTGCTGTCTTCCCATGTGTTCACTGTTGGTTTGTTTTGAAAGACAGCCTTTTCTCCTTTCTCCACGCTTATGCAGTCACTCACCTTTAATGCTTGGTGGGTAGTGGCGTGCTTCCCCCACAAGGATATTGGAATAACACCTGTGTTGTCTTTCAGTCTAACGTTTAGTAACTCTTTCTCCTCACCTGTTTTGTTAATTCCTATTTTTTGAAGCGGTCTGATTTATTAAAGAGAGAAAGGTTTAGCTTTTTAGCAAAATATTAACAATCGACGGTGTTTGTTATTTGTCAAAATTGTGAAACAATGTCAAAGAACTATTGATCAGAGGATTATATATTTTAGGCTAAGCGTTTTAACTACGTTTTTCACTTATGTTTTTCACTTAACAACATATTTACACTTTTGCAATGACATTTGCTAATAAAAGTAGCAAACATCATTCTTGTAATACATACAAGTTCTTGAAATCTCTTGCATGTAACAGTCGTCAGTAAGTACTATATGGTATTCACATGTTTATAATATAATTTGTAAAAAGTGTGCATAATATAGGCAATCCTACGACAATAGAACCCAGGTTTAGTGCACTTATATCTTTAAAACAAAGGGAAGATATAATAATTTGACAATAGTTTTAGACATATATTGAGTTTAATTAATACAGAACTGTAGGAACTGTGAAAGAAACTGCATGCTTGACAATAAGTCATTACTACATGGCATTGTTTGGGCCAGTGCGAGAATTTTAAAAATTCTTAGCTCAGTCAAATGAAGAGAAGACAGTTAAGATTTTGATGTGTTTTGTGCGAGAAGCAGTTCAACTTAGTAGTAAGATTCTTTAAGTGATATTGGTGGATACCACTGATATGGAAGGCAGGAGTTTGCTGTGCAAATTTATTGTATAGATAAATACTGTAATCTCTTACTTTGACGATTTTGCCTTTCAATGAAACACGTGTCTTTAAAGGGGACGCTTTAATAGCTTCAACACTGTCTGGTTTGTCCAAGAGCACTGTTCCGCGTTGTCGCTTTTCTGGTGTGACATTCACTACGATATGGCACCTCATGACTGTGGTGAAGTCTGAGATATATACTATGTTTTTTGCCAGCAGGAAGTCTTTGACACTGAAATGTATATATGCAACATTTTTAACGACTCTGTCAAACTTTGAAATTGAATTATGCAAAGATAGTCAAAAATATTTTGGATTTCCAAAGAATGTTGACTATTATGCAAGTTTTCTTTTTTTGGGGGAGTCATATTTTTTGCAGGATTCTTAAAGAAATGCATGGTACGCCCGGACCAAATTTCAGAAAGTGTAAGTCTGAAAAATTGCATTTATTTCACCTCTAAGGCAGGAGGTACGTGGTACATGACATTGAACTTGACAATATTATTTGTGACAAGAGGTTATTACTTACTGTATTGTAGTGTCATTTGATTTTGCCAGATTTACTGTTCGGAAGTACTTGTTGCTGATAGAACACTTGATGAAACCAGAAGCATCTGCCAGTAAAGCAGTAAATTTCTTCTGCTTGCCCTCTTCTTTCTCTCATGCGATGATCTTTCCATATAACTGGGCTAATTTTAGGTTCGATCCAGATGGTATTGCTTCCAACTGGCTGATGGGTAATGTACCCTATGAATAGATGGAAACATAGAATAGTTGTAGAAGTAACAGTAATAAATTGTATTTATACACAATTTGATGACACAATTTTATGATTAAATTAGTATTTATTCTTATGAATATATCTTTTATTTTCATTAATGAAATACCTATAAGTCTAAGAATACGAATTGTATCAATGAATTTGGATTGTACAGAAATCTGAAAATGAATTTGTAGAAGTGGAACAGAAGATATCCAGCTGCATAGTACTCTGGTAAAATATGTTTAGCACTAACTTGTTGAAACACTTATAGATTTGAAGGTTACTTCATTTGTACTGTTGAAAAAGTCAACACAGCAAATATTATTCACAAGTTTAATATAAAACAATTTTTTGTTTTTTTTGGATATTGTTTTACAAATGAATAAAGTACCGCTAGCATAAGATGTAATATCTTTCATCCGCAGGAGTGATGTGTCCGAATATGAAGCTGATCCATTTAGTAATATTAAAATTATGGCAAATGTTAAAGTTTTTAGGTTTGACTGACGGCAGGGTTTTTATTTTCTAACAAATTGACACGAAAAGTCGTTGTCTTCCACTCCGTAAATAGCAAAGTATTCATCCCCAAGAAATTCTATTTTCCGTTTAAACTGGATCAAATATTTGTATGGTTTATCAAGGATAATCCACAAATTGTGGTCCAAATGCAGGAAACTGCAAGAACTGTCTCAACATGGAGGCTGACATCTTTTTTCTTTGCTATATCCCTTACTGAACGGTACTGTATCTGGAAATCAGTTGTCATATTCTTGGATATTTTTAGTGAAGTAATATATTTTGTATTTCTTTTTATGAAAATGACTTGTATGGAGCTAAAGTGTGTAACAGATACACCATTATACCTATTGTATATTGTACTACTTTTCATACAAAAATGGAAGTTGTACAGGAAAAAAATAGTATGCTTTCCTTTGCAGATATATATAGATATACACAAGTATCCCCTGCAGTCAACATCTGACAGTATAACTGTTTAAAATGAATTATCAATTGAAAATGAAGGGACATCAAGCCCTGGGTGGACATCATAGTTCGAAAATACATGGTCAGACATAAATGTGTGAACTCTACTGTTCAGCTGACTTTGTAAACATTTGTTGTGCTCTATAACTTGCTTGTTAGTAGGGAATATATGTAGTAAGTGTCTGATAGTATTAGCTTGATGTGGAATCATTCTTGATTGTAGTAAGGTGACATTTTGTGCAGTCACTTCACCAATGCGTAGTCTATTCAGCAAGTTTACCAACAGATCATCACCCTGTTGTCGTTTATTAGTAGTTAATATGAATGGCGTAAAAAGGGGCCATAAAATTGTATCAGTAAAGATATACCTTCCACGCACAGGTCGTAACTGATAAAAGTCTCCAAAAAGAATGATGTTATAGTTTCCAAAAGGACCGTCTGTATTAGCAATTGAACAAAGTCGTTGATGTATGTAATGAAAATACTTGGTCGAAACCATACTTATCTTATCTATTATTATAGTATGAACATTAAGGAAAAAAGCCCTTTGATCTTTAGAAAAAGACAAGATTCTGCTTTCAAGGGTGTCTTCCCTTATTGTACATGCTGTGAGTGTGTGCCATGTGAAATCATCAGAATGGTCTGATTGAGAATCTACACTCATAGCATGTAAACTGTGGCAATCCTCCGTATTGCATGGTCTCTGTAAAATGCTGTATTCATTGTCACCAGTTGTTTCTGCTGTATCCAAGATGTCATTAAAAATGTTGTTCTGCAAATTGAGTAAATGAACTCTTCTGATTGCTTCTTCTAACTCAGTGGTCAATGACTTCACTTTTTTATAACTCTGGTCAAAATCATGGAAATGGGCCATATAAGAATACCTATAAGTTATATATGGCAAAATTAAGTCCAACTCAGACCTGTGTGGATAATACAGTAATAAACAACTGTAATAATAGTCACCTGAAGTTTGCATTACTTTGCTAGGCTTAATGATGACAGATGTCTTGCGTTTTTGGAAGACAATATTACTATAAGGTTGCAATAGGCGTACTCTAGGGAGGCAGAACAAGGTATTGTAACACCATAATCTTTAGTGTACTCTGATGCAAACGCATGTAGACTAATACTTTCTAATTCATATGGTCTAGCACGGTAGAAATCTATAATACTGCTTTCAAACAAAGCTTTTTCATCACAACAATAAGGTTGTAACTGTTCACGCTGTGCTATTGGTTTGACATCTTTGAAACGTTTTGTATATGGCAAAGTGTTAATACTTATAACAGTTTTTGATGAATCATAGAGGTGTAAATCACCTAGCCCATGTAGCCTATACATGGCTTCTTGTGAACTAAGCTTTCTTTTCTTAAGTATACATGTGCCAATTTTAATCAGGCGTTTCCTTAATTCCAATGACTGGAAATTTGAGTCTGAAAATAAAGCACTCAATGTTTCTTTCAGTTCTTCTGGCTCTGCTTTACATATGTACTTACATACATAGAATGCACAGCTCTCAACATAGCCTGCCAGTTGAATATCCATGTTTGCACGCCAATGGCGCAAAATAACTGGATTGTATGCATTTACGAATAAGTCTATGCATTCCCGCTCTGTCTCATAGAAACGACCTCGATGATGAGTAATAACATCTGGATGAAAACAAATTCGTTTTTTCTTGCATAGACGTCTCGGAAAATCAAATCGACATTCTTTTCGACCTTTTCTACAAGTGAAAGAGTGTTTATGCACTTGCAAAAGTTTCACCAGTTCATGCATATCTGAATCTGTTTTATTGTCCGGTAATTAAGTGCATATAGTTTTATTTATAACATTTAATATTTGCTCTGAGTCAACATCTGAAAAATCAAAACCCAAATCACTCCAGATAAATATATGCATGTAGGGTGAACCACGAGCTTGAAATTCCACCCTTGAAAAATATTCAAGGACACAACCTAAAGGTTTTTTTTTAGTACATTTTTCAGTAATGAAGACCAACGCTTCTGGAAAGCTAAAGCCGCCATAAGAGGGTCATTTTTAATCGCACCATTCTCCAACTAGGCTTGAAGTTCGGGCCAATTATCATTACATGACAACGTAACAAAAAATGTTGGGGGACCCAGTGTCTTAACCATAGCTAACAACCGCAATAGAACAGACTTCCAATATGCAGCTGTACCTCTGATTTGCTTAGTAAACATGTAAGAGTTCTGCATTAAACAGAATCAGTCCTAGCATTATTCAAATCTGCAGCAGTAATTGGTGTGAAACACCCATTACAACTTCCAATTGGTTTCTATGTGCGCATGTAAGTACTCACTAAACTGGTAAGAACAGTCCATTCATGCTGATTTAAAGCAGACATGATGTAAGGAATATCTGTACGCCATCGAGGGTCAACATTGTACAAACGTGTTTGGAAATATTTCAAAATACTTAATGCACAGGGTCTGTCTGCAGAAATACCATTTTTCCATACGGGAAAAGCCAAGGGAAAGCTTTCTCTTCCCCACATGGTAAATCTTTCAAGTTCACAGGCCTTCCTAAAGCAACAGGCAATGTACAAGCAGATATATTTGCAGACTCAAGGTTTGCCTGGTTTTCTGAAAGAACAGTATCTTTTAATGTTAAACCAAACTCTTCATGTATCATGTCTGTACAACAGTCAGGATTATCATTACGTATTAATGGCAAAGACAATTCCAAATGTGATACATCAACATTCTCATATAGAGGATTTTTTTGTTTCAACCATAATAAAGCTGCATATACTGCATGGAGTCTTACTGGAAGAGTGACTGGTTCATTATTAGGCCGTTCAAAGCTTATAAGTACAGAACCAGAATTGTGTACTTGATTTGGAAAATAGGACAGTTGTTCATTCATATCAATAGGAATGTTAACAGCTATCCCTTTTTGTGCAATTTGACCACCTGGTAACACAATCAGAGTCATGAAGACTGGAATTAAGCTAATCAACCTTTTTTCAACTACAAACAAGTTCTCAAGGCATCAGGCACATTCCCTGCATCTAAATTATTACACACATATGACTGTTTTGGGATGATATTCTTTTTCAATTGACCATAGCACTTGCGACATAAAAATTCATTTTGTTTTAATTCCATCTTAGATGTGTAATTATTACTGATGTTACAGTGTACAATGTCTTTTGTTACAAGGAAACATTTACATGATGCACAACTTTCTTTTGGGTAATGTTGTATGTCTTTTACAAATTCACTTACAATATGTTGACAGCTACTCTTTGAAATATTTGATACTAATGCAAGATCAGTCAACAGAATCTTTTCCACGGTGTCACCTGTTTGGGAGCAACGGTCAGAGCTTTCAGTACGATTAGGTTCCATATTAGTTTAGAGAGTTGAATTCATTGTTCTGAAAGAACTTGCTAAAGTATTGTCATGGCAGTAGGTATGATTTATTGTAGGCAATCCGATATTTCTGACTGAAGTACTATTGTCATGGCAGTATGTTGTAGGATTTATTGTAGGCAATCCGATATTGCTGACTGAAGTACTATTGTCAAGGCAGTATGTTGTATGATTTATTGTAGGCAATCCAATATTGCTGAATGAAGTACTATTGTCACGGCAGTATGTATGATTTATTGTAGGCAATCCGATATTGCTGACTGAAGTCCTATTGTCATGGCAGTATGTATGATTTATTGTAGGCAATCTGATATTGCTGACTGAAGTCCTATTGTCATGGCAGTATGTATGATTTATTGTAGGCAATCCGATATTGCTGACTGAAGTCCTATTGTCATGGCAGTATGTTTTATGATTTATTGTAGGCAATCCGATATTGCTGACTGAAGTACTATTGTCAAGGCAGTATGTTGTATGATTTATTGTAGGCAATCCAATATTGCTGAATGAAGTACTATTGTCACGGCAGTATGTATGATTTATTGCAGGCAATCCGATATTGCTGACTGAAGTACTATAGTCACGGCAGTATGTTGTATGATTTATTGTAGGCAACTTTATATTACTGACTGAAGTACTATTGTCAGGGCAGTATCTATGATTTATTGTAGGCAAACTATTTCCATTTAATACAGTTGCAGTATATAAATGGCATTTGATAGTATCGTCAGTACTTCTATCATATGACTGAAAACAATCAGCACATGGCACACTATTGTCAGGAGTTCTATTCATGGAAACACTACCAGTCATCTGAACATGTGTTGAGCCTGCATCTTTGGAAAACTTGCTATATTCAGAGGATGGCTGCTTGGTGCCAACGTGATCAACCACAATAGAAACTGGTGTCAAGTTGAACATTTGATTGGGATATGTTGTTGATATATGACCTAACATTTCCTGTAAATTTGAAAAATTCAAAAGTATTGCTGAGCCTTGCTCACATGCCTGTCCATGTACATCACGAGAATGAGAATCATACATGTGATATGTGTTATGAATTGGATCATGCAAAATGGCAAATGTTAACTGACCAATAGTAAGAAGTGAAAAATCAGATGTTGAGAAAGCCAAAATCAGAGCATTGTCCAAGGGTGTTGCCAAGAAATTGGAAGCTTGTCGAATTTCTTCATCATTGGTGAGAAACTGCGCTGTTGTCCCATGAATTGTGTCAAGATGGTATGAGATGGACATCCTATAATTTTCATACAAGGCGTACTGGGGAAGGTCAGCAGGCATTAAATACACTTGTTGTCCAGCATACCTAGTGTTCACAGTCCTTGTATACAAGACGTCACCATACGTAAGGATACTGTCCAACGTAGACGAATTCCATTCCGCCACATGATGTAGAGACGCAAATATTAATGCTGCCAATGCAATAGCAGTACACTGAAATCCTGCATTATTGCCAAAACGTAATGAACAACCCTGATGAAACGTCGCTCTTACTGTAGATAATGGCATAATTCATGCAAATCATACGGTATAACATTAATAATACGCAAATGAATCAACAAACCTGAAATGATGTGATATTTTCTGCCATTTCCTCTGTTTTGGTCTGACTGTATACCGACCGCTATCAGCTTGTTAAATTTTATAAAGTCTAAGCTGGAAACCAGCGGAAAAAGTCCGCGAACACCGATCGTTCTGATTGGATAAAAATACCACGTGCAAATAAATTAGCATAACATTACAAATCGTGCTAAAAATAGTTTTAGATTCGGACGTTTCCGTAATATTATTATAATATCTTTATTGTTTATATGTATATTTTTGATGCTACAAGATTTATGAAAGTGATTCATATGTCATTGTTATATGATTCATGTCTGGTTAAATAAACTAGATTCTTATTATTATTACATCGTATTATTCCGGAGTATGACGGAACCGCCCGAATCGTCAAGATTGGATCCTAATCGAAACATCCTCGGCTATTACCAACACCGACGGAAAGGGCCGAAAAGATGAGGTTGTATCACCCTATGTTTCCTGTTTCCTTGTTTCCTGTTCCAACATGCACTAACAATTGGAAGCAGGAAACCACCTTACCGGACCAAGTTATTCATAACAAATGGCTTGCAGCCGTGGCTGCAAGCCAAAAATGTTAAAGGATCAAACTGGCGGGAAATCTTTACAGAATCACTGAGCGGTCAATGGGAAATAACTCTCTTAAATGACAAAATATAAACAACCACAAATGTCCCTGTTACCAAACGTCCAAACGGCAGTCTATAAAGTTTTTATTAGAAAAAACACAAATGAGCGTACAGGGAATTCCCCAGGATTTTTTAAGTGCTAGATTATTGTTATTTGACGGGTGTGTCTGTGCGGGAGGGTGTATTTACACCCTACCAGGAGTCGAAAATGTTTGATATTTTGGGTGTCAAGATACTGCTGTGCGCTGTTTTAAATTAAATAATGAGAGCTTTTCACTAGATAAACATTTTTTTTTTATTTTCCTTTTGTTTATAATGAAAGCTTTTCACTTTTTATTTTTTATTTATTCATACCCAACTCAAACAAATAAACAATTATAAACACACATTTACAACATGAGATTAATATGTATATGCATGTCCCATTTAAATGAGTACACTTCCGTTTTTTTTATTTTTTAGCTCATTAGAGCCGAAGGCTCAGGGTGAGCTATTAGTATCAAAGGGGGATACTCCGGCGTCCGTCGTCATGCGTCAACAATTGTCTTCTTCTCTGAAACCGCTGGACAGATTTACTTCAAATTTGGTCTGTAGCATCCTTGTGACAGTCACACTTGAATTTGCTCAAGCCATTTCAATTGGCCCCTGTTAGGGGTCAACAGAGCTAAAAATAGAAAAAAAACTTTAGACGTCTTCTTTTACAGAACAAATGGATGGATGATCATCAAACTTTGTCTGTATCATTCTTGGGTAGTCTTTTATCAAGTTTGCTCATATCAATTTGATTGGCCCCTTTTAGGGGCTGCTAAAGCTAAAAATAGAAATTACTTTAAACATCTATATCTAGAGAACTAATTGATGGATGATATCCAAACTTTGTCTGTAGCATTCTTGGGTAGTCTTTTATCAAATTTGCTCATATTAATTTGATTGGCCCCTTTTAGGGGTCTCTAGACCTAAAAATAGAAAATCATTTAGACATCTTCTTCTACAGAACCAATTAATGGATGATCACCAAACATTGTCTGTAGCATTCTTAGGTAGTCTTTTATCAAATTTGCTCATATTAATTTGATAGGCCCCTTTTAGGGGTCAAGGGAGCTTAAAATGATATAAACCTTTAGACAGCTTTTTCTACAGAACTTATTGATGGATGATCACCAAACATTGTTATTAGCATTCTTATAGTAATCTCTTATAAAATTTGCTCATATTTATTTGATAGGCCCCTTTTAGGGACTGCTAAAGCTAAGATACCCCAGGCCATGGCATTTCTTCAAATTATAGTTTAATGAAAGGGAAACAACTCATGCTGGAATTTCTTTCATACATGTGAATGACCTGCTGTTTGCTGATGAAATTATTTGAGGTCATGACCTCTTATGAAATAACTTAAGCACATTATACAAGAAACATAAGAACTTAGTATCAAGCTTTATTTGGTTTCATTCATATTCACTTAATTACATCACTTCATGCAGTGTTTTCTCTAGAGAGCGTTTTCTGCGTTTTTGACACAGTACTTTTGCATTTGATGCGGTAATATTATAGCCGTGTGTTTTCCGTGACGCATATTTTTGCGAGCGTCGAAGTATATATTTTTTTCTATAAATAGCATTAATTTCATCAGCTGATCGGTCACATGATTTATCTTAGACGCTTTAATGATTATTACATGTTAAAAGCGCTCAGGCGCTTCAGATTGTGACGTCATTATCCGGGTAAATTCACAAATGTTTGCTTCGAAAAAAAGCAGCCAAGATTGACTTCATTCTTCAATAAAGACAAAGTTAACGTTGATGGAGCGACAGAATCTACCGTAAACAACTCTGCGCCTATACCAAATGAGGTTTCCCAACCAAATCAATCGGCGGATGCTGAAACAACTGAGAAATCCAAGCAAAATGATAATGCTCCGAAGCAATTTTTTCGTAAGGAATTTTTGGTTATTAAAATGACCTGCACAGTTTGTATTACTGAAATAAACAAATCATTCACATCGGGATGCACAAACCTTAGAGCTTTTTAGTATCGTATGGTACTGGTTACGGGAGTTGACGGAAAATCGGAACTAGTGTGTTACGCTTGACAGACGCTACCAAAGCTCCATAATTTTACCGATTGGGCACATATTTGCCCTCAAATAAAAAGTTTGTTGTCCCATACTGTAAACACCTTACATATTTTGCATGTGACATTTTGTGTATTCGTTTACAAAAGTTATCAAGAAAAAATGTTCCATCAAAATTAACCCTGCTGTAGTGGTCATTTATCAGGTCTAGTATTTCATGATATTTATGGACTGTCCGTAAATTTATAGATAGTCTGGGACATGATCTTATATCCCAGGGATAGTCTAGAAATTTAAAGATTTTTTAATCCATAAATTTACAAATCTATATTCAATGTGAAATTTGCTGTTTTTAATTTTACACTAAAATCTGCAGCTTCTGACTAGTTTTTTTATTGATTGTTTATATTTACAAAGGTAATGTGGTGAGTTTCATCTTTGTATGATGATTTTGAAATATTTAATAAAAGTGAAAATTGAAAGTCATCATATTGTTTTGAATCTTACCATACTGTTACATTTAATCATATAGTATGTAACCTTATTAATTTTAACCTGTGTATATGAATATTAATGCAGCTTCGACTATTTTCTTACTTAATGTCTGTAAATTTACAGATACAAAAATCTGTAAAATTATAGCTCGTCCAAAAATTTACAGACTGTCCGTAAATATTATGAAATCCTAGACCTGTTTGTTTTGCATTATTTTATTCTACATAGTCTCATGGGAACACACTTGCAACATAGATATTTCTAACGAAGTCTCCAAAATATTAGGGCAAAATATTTCAATAATTTAAATTCGAAGGGCAAGTGAAAGTTGAGCTGGACTGGTCTTTCAGCAAGTTCTCTGAAAAATAACACTGAAAAACAGTTGTTTCTGGTGAGCGACTCAGGGCCATCATGGTCCTCTTGTTTTTATTTTTCATTGAAAGTTGGTCTACTTGTTTAATTGTCCTTCCATACCTTCGCTGCCTTCTCAAAGTTGAAAACTTTTATTGGGTGTCCATGAAGTCAGACGACAAGAAGAGTTAGGAACTTTAACAGAGAGACGGGTCCTGTTTTCAGTCTTAGCACTCTTCGGGCAGCTGAATCCGGCCTGTTTAAACTTAACTAAGTAAAAGTTTTATATTTGAAATTTTGAATAAGTTCTAGCAAAGTGTTAAACATCTGCAACTGTCATTGGAATTTCATTTATTGCCAAGAATGAATCAATTAAATAATAATCACCTACAGTACAAGTTGGAAGAAGGAGACCCACAGCGGTAATTCTTTAAAGAGCTGGATGACTTGTAGAAAGGATGACGGTAATCCAGGTCATGTTCTGATCCATTGACCAGTCGGTCTCCTCTTGGCTGGCAATGATGTCAGCTGTTCTTTGGAATGAGACTTTACTCTGAGTCCATCCTCAATAAGCTGGATTATCCTAGCAGGAGCTGATTTCTAGTTGTCGGCTGACGCGGATTTCATTCCTTGGATGATTGAGATATTTCCATTGGCAAGAGGAGGCATAATTGGCTCATATACATTGTCCTTCTTTTGAACCAATGAAATAGTTAATTAATCATCTGTAGCAAGATTCTGATATTTTAACTCATTCACCAACTAAGAAGAATGCTTTGCTCCAAATTCCAATTGATACATATTTTTAAGTGATTGTTTACCAATATAAACTTATATGGAACTAAAACAACTGGCAATAAATCAGGTTCACTTCATCTGTATATAAAGAAACCCTAATTAATTAAGGCTGTTAAGTCATATACAGTTCATAAGATATGCAATCTAGAAAATAATTTGAACTCTTTAGGCGTTTAACGGGGTATATATTTAGAATGAGAATGATAATTACCTGCATGGCACAAGACAATGCCGTCCGATGGGGTAAAACATCATACATCATGTGAATAGCCAGAACGAAGCGGTAGTCCTGTGTAAAAACATACAGTCCTGCTGCCTTTGCGTCATTACGGTCCTCGGCCTCACGCTCAAGGCTTGTGTAAATGGCAGGCACTTCCGTGGAGATATATTAGCCTTGTCATGAGACAACCATCTGACATTTTTTGCCTCCACTAACTTCAACTATGGGTCCAGGAGAAGTTCCTGTAAATGAAATTTGCATTTTCAAATTGTTATACCTCAAGATTTCATAATTAAAAATTGTCATTGGTGTTTTAAGATTTTTTTTAATATGAATTTTTACATTAACTCATGCTAGTTTCCTAGAAAATAATCATTAGCAATTACAATAAGTCGCTATGTTGTTTTAATTTTCTTTGTAACAGACCAACGTGAATCCGTTTGCAACTTTAACGAACGCACATATAACATGCCTTCAAAGATAATGTTTTGAAAAGCCAAACCTGAATAGCTTTCAGTCCACTGGTGCGGACAGCACTCTTCTCATAAAAACGTTAAAGATAACCAATAATATCTTTAATTTTCCGGAGATAATGCCTGTTCAACAGCTAAAGCCATTCTATGGGCTACACAGTGGTTGTTAACTTGGTGGGGGACTCTTCGTCTCAATTGTGCAGCCACACAATTTTGTTTTTCAACCATCATTTTCGCACTATCAGTTTCAAGGCTTACATCTTTTCAAGTTGGAGACACATGTCTTGTTTGAGGAAAGTCACCAGTGTCAAAGTGAAAGTGTAAGCTTTCCCGTCAGGCCTAGAAAATATGTCTTGCTAGCTCTTTCCTTTAGATATCTGAAACAGTCATACAATACTTGCATTTTGTTTGTGTTACAGCATTGGAAGAGATTTCATAATACTGAGTGAGCATTTGCATTATGTAGACATCTAAACCTCTGAATTTTATTTCAAATATGTTTTCATGTATAAAACTGTTAATGCGTCCAATTATAATTTAAATATCGAATTATGCTGAAATAATGCTTGGGGACAGTTGACAGCTTGCAATTCACAAGGCTGTCCATAAACAGGCACGATTAAAGAGGATCTGCAAAATTAATATTTTTGTTTCATTTTGGAGTGTTCATCAGGGACTCAGTTTTTCTGTATTTTACCTGATGTCAACAATCATCTCGCTGACAGCAGTAATGTCAGTAGTTTCATCGATCATGATGAAGTACCATGGTGATGCCTTCACGTCATCGAGGATTGACTGTCGGATAAGATTACCCATTGTCAGGATAGCTTCTTGTATGAACGTATGAACCTTTTAGATTCTCCCTTGTTGTTCTCGCCCTGGTGAAGATTATTTAAAATTTTGGCCGCCCTGATGTTTGCCTGCAAAAAAGATCAAAAGTTTAAATAAAAATATATTATTGTTAATGTTTCTCTATTTTATCTCATTTGTCATGGGTTTCTTTTATATGGTGCGGGTCCTTATCATACTTGATGTTTCATTGGGATTTTCGTTATTCGCCTGTTCCGTGAGGAATGCTTGATGTTATGTCAGTTTCTTTCTCATTCAGGATCTCATCCTGTTCTTGTGAAATTTTAAATAATATCTTTGATTAAAATTTGCTTTGTAACAGTAAACTTCCAACTCAACAAAATAAAGACATTCTTTGTGGTCATTTGCTGAACTGAATTGTTAGCCACAGTTTTTTAATGACTTGGTGAGATGTTTCCACTTTTTCTCTACTTGTCCATAGTTAAAAGGAAATGTGGAATGCTTCGTTTTATCTGCAATGTTTTTCATAAAAGGCTCTTTTCAGACAAACTTCATTGAATCCCTTGATGTTGTTTTATTAGAAGTAAACTGATGAGCGGTTCGTTATGTTGTTGTTGTTATTATGTAAATATTTATTTGTAGAAGCCACAAAATACTCAATTTATAAAAGAAATAAATTGAAGACAGTCATTTGAAGGTCATACACCTCCTATTTTATTGGAATTCTTGCCTGCATTAATTCAAAGTCGTTCAGTATTGACTATTGCTGCTTACAAGCGAAGCCACCGGGCTCTTTCAATTTGATACAGATATTTATTAAGACGAAAAACATGTACAAAAGAGGTTACGTATGTATATGAAGGAGAAATGCCTTCACCAATTCCAATTAGTGAATAATTCAGTACGTAACTTATTTTAGTTAAAACATATTTATTTAAAGTAAATGTAGAATGAAATAAATTATCAGAAAATCTCAGCTTATATTACTCGTTCTTTAGTCTTATTCCTGGAGTAATGACAGCATGTCAGTAAACAAGTAATGACTCATTTATGACCCGTGGCCAAGATCACTAGGTTGAGGTATAGAGAACATAACCATAAGGCTATAGCTTCTCCGATTTTTTTCTTGTTGTCAAATGGCACTCATGAAAAGTTTATTGAGGGATTTTGTTTTTGTTAGTTTTTTTTGCTTTGTTGAAGAATTAACACAAACAATTAAGGAATCGCGTAGTCAGATGTTAAGGTCCCCCACCCGAGTCGTGGCGGTAATTCGATGTGTATTTATGTGTAAGTGTAGTATCTTGTCAGATAGCATTACAATGTACTTGGAATGTGCCAAATGTATGCTAATGGATGATTAGATGTTCTTTTAACATATAATTTATACTTATTGTTCCTTAAAAAAAGTTTTATGCAAAATATGTGCGTTTACTCATGTTTAAATAGTCAGTAAAGTTCAAGGAAGCATGATCTATAGACCTGTTGTTATGTAATCATCATGTAAAGATTTTGGTTATCAATCAGTGAATTTTATTATATGAAATGTTGTACAACATGATGATGCGTCATTTTCTTTTTGCTATTAGAATATTTATACATGTACATATATTGTATGATTGTTCCTTTTAATTGCATATGTATATATGGTTTGTGTTAGAAATGATTGTTTTAAGATTATATTGTTGCATTAAAATGCTTTATTTTTTATATTTAGTTCTTATTTATATTTAGTTCATAAAATATTTATATCAGGTCGATAATGTGAAGAAAACATGTAGCATATATGAACTATTTTCTGTCTAGTCAACTTCCTTAAACTAACCTGTACTGGTGTTGTAAGAAGAAACATGGCTGGTTGTGACATCTGTTTGGTTCCAACAAACAATTAAACAATAAAACAATTAAAATTTCTTCAAATATTTTGTTCAAAAACGTTTAGGAAGACTGCTGAGATTTGTATCTTAAAGGAAATCCACATGACGGTACTGGAAATATTTTTTTGGGATTAATGTTCCATTTGATGAAGGTCTAGGACAATAACTTTTGTGCAAAATTTCAAATCAGTCATGAACGCCGTTTTTCCAGGATATTCCTTCTAATTGTCAAAAATGATCTAAATGAAAAAAAGCTGCAACTCGTTTCACATAAATAGGGCAACGAACAGCGCTAATATGTGATGGTCAATTATTTCCGAGTATATTTCGTTACTTTCCTTTGCATACCTTTCTGTTTTAAATGCCACATCTAATCTTTGTAAGAAATTCAAATTTTACGAGTTAAGGCTTTTGGACCGCAAAATGGAGTTACTTTACTGATTTACTAATTTTGTGTGATCGCAAAATGGAAAAAAATAGAAATACATAAAGTACGTTCAAAACGGCAAAATGAAAATTATGTTGCAGGCTAAATTTGATTTAGCCGTTGTTATGGAAGGTACTTGAGAGCACAGGCTGTCGTCAACAACCCCTAGCACAGACTTAAGCAAAATTCAACATATAGAAACAATGGTAATATTTTGAACATACAAACATCCGAAGATATTTATATACTGCGATTAACATAGAATCTTCAATTGTGAAGTGGCGTATTGTCCCCGTATGAAAAAATCGTGTACCCTTAATGAGAAAATAATGGGCGAAACTAAATAAAATTGAATTATTTTGCAATGGGAACAGAAATTAGCCTTCATACCTACGCTATCACAAATCAAACTCCTAAGCGGTGAATTTTTCAGTTGTTCAAGTCTTTAGCCATTATAGAATTATGTGAGTTCACATACACTTCAAATTTCTTCAATCATTATAAAGGTGAATTCCGATTTTCTATAATATACCCCTGGCCCATATATATAAAAACTAATAAATAAATGGGAATTAGGTATGTTGTAAAAACCGTACTTCACTCTAATTATTGATAACATTTCAAGTTTGATAGGAAACTGTTTGCCCTTAATAATTGAAATGTCAGTATGACAATCGACTTTGCAGTGGTTAAGAGGCTCTGCGATCTTGACGTATTTATTCATCTAGACCACACTGAAAGTATATAAACGAGACCACTTTCTTAATTATTACAAGAAAGGTACAAAGTTTAAATATGTTATCTGCCAATAAATGTACAGTGTTAAGAAGTAACCAGTGCTTGTAATCTCAAGACTTGATACACCTTGAAATGTATAGGCCTGCAAGACAGTGTACAGTACGTGGTTTCCCAATCTCTTCTTCGGTTTTATCAAAAACGTATCGATGCTAATCATTGTATACGGTAAAGATTTCAATGGGTAACAAAACAGATGAGTAACGTAAACATGCTTTTAGTATATTATGCATAGACTTAATTTCCATTTAAATTGAACATGGTTAAATATTTGTATTTATGAATCAAGAGTACTATATGTCAACAATATCTTCAATGTTTCCTGCCACATGGCGGCAACACATCTAATGGAAAATCGCATGTTTGTAATACTGTATTCCATACTAAACCTGAAACATACAAACTAATGTTGATTATCAAGCGCAAAGCGTAAAATAACATGTACATGTATTATCATCTTTATAATGTTCTCGAAAAAAGAGTCACAGTGTGCTGTCGCGACTCTAAGTTTCTATAAAATTATCAATATTGTTTTACAAAAAAAAATAAAGTACCGCTAGCATGAGATGTAATACTTAGCACATACGCATTCTACGTACTAGCATACAACCTGAACATGACAAATAAAGTCATCGGTGCATAATGGATCATATTAAAATCTAAAATCAGTTTCTCAATAACGCTCTGCTTTTGGAAATATAATAAGGTATGTTCACTAGTCCGGCTGAGACCTCATTTGAAGATACATGCCAGCATGGACCAGTAACTTACAAGGTATTTAAATTACTTTAATCTTAAAAACCTATGCCCGAGAATAGCCATATAATACATTTGTAATTTTATGCAACGCGTTTAAGATATTTTCATTATACAAGAAAACGTTTGTTTAGAATAAATCATTGTAAATATTAAAAACAATTCTAGTTCAAATTCAGTCGTCCTTTGACAGAGAAGAAAAGCATTTGATGAAATTAAAGGAAAGAAACAAAATAGCCGTATAAAATAAGCAAAGCCCGACAAAAGTTTTACAAGTACTCATTTTATGTATGACAGGTAATATGCCGTACTCATTTAATAATTTTTGCTAATTCTCGGCATGGAGAAATGAAATTATAATCACTTACCATTTGCACATTTATGATGTCCGTATAGTATACCATAAGAACACATATAGTACCATTGACAATTCGTCTCCAAGTCGGGATAACCTCCATCATCTCTTACCGAGCAGTCCCGGAATGTACCACATGGAGTATGAACATTAAGTGCACTGTCAAAACATAAAAGAAAATCATTCCTTGAATGTGAAATCAAAAGTTTACGTTTATGATATAAAAATGTACCACATGGAGTATGAACATTAAGTGCACTGTCAAAACATAAAAGAAACTCATTCCTTGAATGTGAAATCAAAAGTTTACGTTTATGATATAAAAATATTATTTTAAGCATTTGAACCTCAATATGAGCCTTATAGTGTGAATGATAAAGTTAAATTAGATAACTTTGAATGGTATAACTTCCTTATGCGAATCATTTTAGCTGTATTCTTGTACATGCTGCTGTCTTTGGCAAATATGTCTTTTTCTGGAACCGATATGCTATATCTATACGGAATTATTGTCGACATTGTTCGTAAATTGTGTACATAAAGAAGTACAGATATAATACCGGCATTTAGTTTGAAAATAGCTTTACAAATTGCAGGAATTGCGACAAAATTGTGAGCATCGCCTTATCTACTTGATTTCTGCTCTTATATATAAGCATTTAGAAGTAATGATCATTTGAGATTTTGCAGACGTTTAAGACCCTTAGACAACACAATGTTGACGTGGTGAAAAAAAAAACCTGTAATCCACGAGAACCAGTAAATTTTGGACAAAGTCAATCATTTTGGGTCTCATGCAGTCCTTATGTTTCAACTATTTTTATGCGAACAAGTGTCTGTAAATCATGTAAATTGACTCGAGAGTGAATGAAATAGGCTTCAAAAGATCTGTAAATGTTCGAAACGAAGACTTTCTTGTCAAATATATGCTTAGTGTATACAAACTTGTCACATTCTCCTGTCTCTTCATTTACAACTTTTGGTATGGTACAATCCAATTTTCTTGTCGTGTTATCAGTGCAAAAAATGGCTGACTGACAGCTAGATTCATATACTCCATTCGGTTTTCCAGTGCAATCAAAACAGCTTATTAAACCTGGTGAAAAATACATAAATCATTTATGTTGTATGATACACAAGTCCTAGAGATACAATAGTGGCCAGATCTGTCTTTATTCTGTTTCTTATTTCACTCTATCGAATATATTTTCCTTTAAGCGAAATGGGCATTATTTTACTTGCAATGTAAAATGCACTGTTAGCCCGTTATAAAAAATACTAAGACTTCTGATAAGGAATTTATTACTTATAAAAGAAATGGTAGACAAAAATATTAAGTATATTGATAATAATATTTATCTAATAATACTATGTTATCATTGTGTGAATTCATTTCCTTCAGTTACGTTACAAGAAGAGCAAACTTTTTTTGAGATGAATAAAGATTAAAACAAATTAACGCACAAATATTTATTTTTAGTTATCTGTTGTTTTTATCCCTTCTAATACAGCATCGACCATGCTGGTCCGTAACTATGGAAATAATTTGGTAGTTTGATGAATTTTGAGTCTTTTCATAGAGGTAGAGAGAAAAATACAAGCTACCTTCTACGGCACCTATCACTGGCTTTAGAAGAACTTAACACTTCATTTATTATGATATGGTCTTTAATCATATTTTATTTTAGGGAGACTCAGGCAAAATTTTGATTTTTTAGTTTTGAATTTTCATTCATAATTCTGTAAATGCCCTCAAAATAAATATATTAGACAGTCAAAGTAACAAAACTTTTCTCCATATAAAGAATTAAATGGTGGTTTCCTAACTTGACCCGCGTGGGTCAGGTTAGAGCGCTAGGATTTCACAATAGTTGTCAAAGTGAACTCTGGAATCGTTAAAGAACATGTCAAATGACTGACTTAGACTTGTTTGAAGCATAAAATATCCATAATATCTGTTATTGTAACTTCAAGGGTTTGTTCAAGTCATCTGACTTGTTTTAAAACTATTTGGTGATTCATTTGGCGTCTAAATTTTGTTTAACATATATAGATATATTTACGCTTATTTACCCAAAATATATAGAATTTAAACAGAAATTCATGCTGAAATTTCAGAAAAAGTCATTTTAGTGTGATTTGAGTATATAAGATCATTTTAATATTTTTGTCATTATTTTGCCTGAATATCCCTTTAAAAAACACAATTTTTAGAAACTACATACCGATTATGTTAATAAATAAGATTACAAGGACACATATTATTTTCTTTGACATCATTTTGTTCTAAAATACTATCTGAAATAAAAGACGAAAAAAGAGTAAGATATGGTCTACAATTTTTGTATGTATAGATAAATATAATTCATCAAATTAAGCAAATATGAAATTGATAATAGTGATCAATATTTTCTAATAAATGTATTATAAAATTGGTGAGATTGTTCTTGTTATAGTTGGCATAATGGAATTCCAGTTGCACTATCATGTGTTCCACGAGAGTTATAATTGTGAATATTGATATTTCTGAAGCGTGGTACGTGTGCCTTTTTTAACCCCCTTCCCATTTCCCATAATAATATTATTTTATATTCTTTGACACCCTATTTGTATGTTTTAATTTTAAAGGGAGATGTTACTAACCTTTTAATTCTATATTCTACTTTATTGTGTTCATGTATTTCATCGGCGACTCGTATTTGAAAAGAACGAGTGCATAATTATTCAGTGTGATTATATATATGTTACTTATAGTAGCCACCCAATAAAAAGCACAAGAAAAAACACAAAAAAACAACAACAACTAAAACCGTATTGACTAATCGCCAAAGAAGTACGCCACTGTTAATGAGTGTAATTTTATATTTTTGAGCAACGGACTTTGAAATTACTTCGTTTGAGGAGAAGAAACTCGTTCGTTTAATACATAATTTCACAGGAACATTCGAAAGACTTAACTATTAGCACATCAAGTTGTTGTAGCGGTAGATGGAACACGCAACACCGATTGGTAGTCAAAGGGTGTTACCTTTAGGTCAAAGCCCCCGCTCTCTGTAATCATATAGATTGAAATAGGTATGTTAAAATAGTACAATGTATACTTACGCTACTTATGCACAGTTAGATCAATCCGGCTCTTAACACGTATTACCTTAAATAGGTCATTCACTAAACATACCATTATCGCAAAGTTTATGTATGAAATCTCTAAAGATAAGAAAAAAATGTGTCATATTGCACTGAAATAAAAGTGTTATTTTAAATACTGCCTTATTCAGTACGTTTTTGTATTACTTTCTTAGTGTATGATAAGATCATTTATAAATATATAAATGTAGTTTAAAAACATCTTTCATATATTTCGTGTTTCATATGAACTGAAATTTGTTTTCCATTCATTTTACTGACCTCGGTAAACTTAAATGAAAATAAATAACGATGAAAATAATAAGAATAATAGTAAGTAAACAACATTAATGTATGCTAAAAAACATGGGATCATAACTTTAACATAATTGAAACAGGACTTTTGCCATATTTTGGTTTTGTCTTTGTCCGTAAATGCGCTCGAAAAATCCAAACGAGACGCATATGTGCACGTACGAACCTAACATTCATACATGTATATTGATGTTAACCCTACACCGGCTGTGTATATGAATGTAATAGAAAACTATACAATTATGGCACAAGTTGTCGAGTTGATATATATATATATATATATATATATATATATATATATATATATATATATAATATATATATATATATATATTATATGTTTCAAAAGATTGACTATTTCAATTGTGTTTGAACAATGATTGATAATTAAGAATATTAAAAAAGTTGAATTTTAAAGCTGCATAAAATATAATTTTTAACAACTGAGGATCATTTTTATAGAAATTTCCGTGTGTCAAGTGAATATTCATTAAAAATAGAATATGAAAAAGGAAACAAATGACAAATCATAAACTCATTTGGACTTTTACCTGTTTTCTCAATATTTACACTTGGATGGGCATAATGTCACATCTTTTTCATTCATATGAGGAATCTATCCGAAAAACTTACGAAACACTGGTGGTGCTACTTAGGCGTCCGTTCATGTGTGAAATAATGCAGAGAGGGGCACCTGATGTCTTTCTCCACCAGTTCTAAACTGCTGGAAAATCGCCTTATGGTGATGCACCGTAAAATCCAAACAAAACAAGATTGCATGCAATAAAAATTGCTATGCCACCACATTTATACAACACTTAATATTAAGAACAAAAGACGTTTTTGTTTCTATACATTTGCGCTTGCCATAATGCAGATGTGTCTGGTGAATTTTGGGCGACAGGTCATATTTCAGAATTTCAAATGAAAGACAATCTACAGATGGATGAAATGTTAATATACAACATGGCCATTGTTTAATCATTGGTTCATAACAAAAGTATTCTTACTTGATAAAACTTTTGTTATTTACTACATTACATAGTTGTATTTAACATTAAATAAGTTATTTTTCTTAAATACTTCTTTTCAATTAAGCATTAGCTATTTCTGAAAACATAAAACAAATTTAAGATTAAATTAATTTTAAAATAATAAGTTTATACATGGTGGAAATCATAGTGTCCTTATAATGCGCTCAGATCATTTTATATATATCCTTGCCAGGCAAATCAGCACTCTTTCTGGAGGCCATGACCTCAAATCATTTCATAAGATTCTCTTAAAAGCATACACCTCTCTTCATAGAGGATATAACCTTACGACAATCTCCCAGCTATTGAATATGTTTTTTTAGGAAAAATGCATAACATGTACACTTGTATAAGCAATAAGGCCACTGGCCACAAAGCGCTCACCTGAAGACAGACTGTAAATTGTTTAAAAGCAGTGCAAGCTAGTGTTTATTATATGAATATGACTATGTTGGTCACAAGACCATACTTCATGCAAAAAAATCATTTCAATAATACTATATCCATGGTCCTAATTTCATAGTTGTTAATCAAAAGCAAGAAAGTAGGTCAATAGGTCAATATTTAGGTCACTTTATATCAAATTTTAGTTCTACACCTGAACTTGTGCAAATGGCCAAAATGTCATAGCTGTATATAGAAAAGCCATAGGAGGTCACTTCATCAAAATCTAGGTTAGCTGACTTTTACATCTAAAACTATGTCTATTGTCCAAATTTCATAGTTTTACATCAATAATATAATACTAGTAATCAGTTTAATAAAAACAAACGCTTTTCTTAAGCTTTCGACGTTTAGTCTTCTTCAGAAAAAATTGACGTTTATAAAATGACAAATGACGCAACGTCCGTTTAACTATACGCTGAACAGAACGTGACGTTAACGCGGGAATAAAAAACTTTGTAAAACTTTTTTTTATAGTTTTACATCAAAAGACAAAAAAGGTCACTTTGTCAAAATATAGGTCATGTGATATTTAAGTTTGATTTGACATCTAAAATTGTGATCAAGGTCCAAATTTCATAGTTGTTCATTAAATGACAAGAAAATAGTTCAAAACATCTAAATCTAGGTCAGCTAATATCAGTTCAATAGGACATATAAAACTGTGATTATGGTTTAAATTTTATGGTTGTACATGAAAGAACAAGAAAGAAGGTCATTTGTCATAATCTAGGTCAGCTGTAAGGACAAGTAAGTAGTTCACTTTGTACTCTTTTTGGAAGGATGGAGCTTATACTGCCCTAGGGATTTGATCAATCCTTGTAGAGGTTCACATTGTTTCATGCCAAATATCTTAAGCTCTAGCCTTTTAAGCTTCAGAGGATGGTTTTTCCCATAAGATTTACTATAATTGTTTGGAATGTAAATCTATGCCTGGGGCACGAACAATTTTGACCTCATAGCAATAATTTGAAACAAAATTGGGCAGAAGTCAGCTACACAATGTTTCATGCCAAATAGCTTACCTCAAATCTTTATCATTTCAGAGAAAAAATTTAAGTTTTTACTATACACATATAAAGAAAACCTATGATAATCTACATTTATGTATTTTTAGGTCGATGAGAAACAAGGATTTGTTATTTATTTATATTTACCATTTTCGGGTTGTGCTTCCGGAAACTAACCGTCACCGGGGAATATAAGGAAAATATTTTGGTTTAAATATGGGGTTTTTCCCACGGTTTTTCGTTTAAAAAAGGGCAACCACCCCTATGCATTCCCCCTTAAAAAAAGTTTGTATTGTTTAATTAGATTTTTTCCGGCATTCGATCCCCTTTTTTTAGCTTGTATAGAAAAAATTATGTAAAAATTTTTTTTTCAGTCTACTTTCCCTACCTCAAGGTTACAAAAAATTTCGGTTTAAAAAAGCTTTAAGTTTCTAGTGTGAAAAATTTTGTATGAGAATTGTCACCAAAAAAAGCGCATGCCCAAATGTTATAAACGGGAAAAAAAACTAGCGTTAATCAAATTGAACATCTTTCAATATGAAAATTTCGAGTAAACATATTTAATATTCAATGAATATTTTGAAATTCGACCCAAGGAGTATTTCTAATCAACCCTTTTTGCCGCAGTTGAAATTTGGGTAATTGAAAATTTACACCCGTTTAAAAAAGGATAAACAAAATCGGAAATTAAAAAAATCGGGTACTTTTAGCTAAAATGGGGTGGTAAATTAAACATATAAAGAAGGGGAATAAAAAGCGATAAAGTCCTTAAATTTTGCCGGGCAAGCAATTTAAAACGGGAAAAAATGCCCAAACAGAAGGGGGAGGGAAAGTTGCAAAATTTTTTAAAAAACTTCATGCGAGACGGGGGCGAAAAGATGACCAGTTCCCTTTTGTTATTACAAACGAAAAATGTTTTTTGGTTAATGCCTGGAGAATTAACTTCGGAAGAAAATTAAAACAACTTTTGCGGGACATCCTTTTCTTTATATTTGGAGTCAGTACTGACTGTGTTGATTTTTGGCGTGAGGCGGGTCGGGGACTACCCCTTTTTATTTAAATTTTCAAAAATTTTGATTTGTAAACATATTGAATTGATGTTTCAATATATATTATAGATAATGTTCCAAATATTTTGTTTTGTAAAAAACCCTGCCGTATCTCTCTTT
>NW_026851541.1:0-194355 GCF_026571515.1 Ruditapes philippinarum
ATTCATTCATTCATTCATTCATTCATTCATTCAAATATTCATTTTATTCCATTCCATTCCATTTCAATTTCATGTATATGTAATTTTACATAAATATATTATTCCATGTCTTACAGACAAAATCAATTTTGAATAATAAACAATAACTGTCTCAATTGATATGATATTGTGAAATATAATTATAATATATTGAATGATTGTATAATATTATGAATATTGTGTTGCTGCATCAATTCATAGTACCAGCACGTTTCAACATTATGAGAAGAAGCTAAGAACCTATATTTTTGAAAATATGTATTAAGATATGTGTTGTGAAGTTGAAAAATGTATGTCACAATTGATTGGTTTTATTTTAATGAACCACAGTGATTGTAATGGCAGGTCTTCTCCAGGCAGCATGAGCATTTGATTTACTTGACAGAAATTTGCAAAAGAAAAAAAGTTATCTGAAAAACTCTGAAATAAACAATAGATTAAATTTTAATGTTCATTTTAAAACATTATTAAGGAAAGGGCTATACAATAACTTAAGGATTGTTACAAGTTTCTGATCTTTTCTTATTATTTTTATTTCGTTTTTGACATTTTTCTATTATTTCTATTATGATCTAAAAATGTTTGGTAGGAAATCATTGAAGTTTAGTCTGTCTCGGAGACTTAAATGTTGCTTATACTTGAGGTGAATTTTTTTTCTTTAGAAATATTGTTGATGATGTCTGTGCAGAAGTTTTTGTTCATAAATTGAAATATGACAAATATTATATTTGATTGCGGGAATAACATTTTATAATTTGTATTAAAGGTTTTCTCTAATTCAACTTGTCATTCCAACTGAGGGCTTATGCAAGCATATTAAAATACAATATTTTACAGAAAAACACATTTACCAAATATTTTCTTAATTATGTTATGAGTTCACATTATTATGAAGTATGGGTTTTATATGTATTTCCTTTTTGTCATCCATTAATTTCCCATCTCCATGGTAAACGGGGAAATGTAAATTTAAAACAGTTTATGAATATATAATAATACTTATGTTGCGTGGAAATTTTGTTAAGCACAGTTATTTAAAACCCATCTTATGGCGGCATCACATAGATGCAGAAGATATTAACTCGTGCAAAATGTGTGCCGTTTTCTCATTTAAAATCGCAAAAAAATCCATTTGTTTCCATGCATTCACATCAAGGTTACGGTATATCTTCTTCTTAGTTATGTAGAAGGAACGGTGATTCTATTTTTCCTTGCACAGATTAACATTTTTGCTTTAAATGTTGAATCTATATATATTTCATATTCTTTATACTGTTTCAAAGAATTTCATTAAGGTTGCTGATTAACGTGCATATATCATTTTTCAAATAAAGCAATTTACTATTTTCTTTTGAAAGTACAATTTCCCCTCTGTATCGTAGCCAAGATTAAAAGTTAAATATTGTTATTATATTTTGGAAACAAACAATTTCCTTTATTTTGGCAGCATATCTGTTTTCAGAAAGACTAGGAAATCTAGTTAGATTTTTTATCAGAATGAAAAATGAGACGGCTAATGGTGTACGGGGTGTATCTCCAAAAACATAAACACTCCAACACATGTTTGCACCAACTAGGAAAACAGACATAATCTGTAGGCATTTCTGCCTTGATACAGTTTTTTTTCTTTCTTATTTCATATCCGTGCAAGAATATCTACAGAATTTATGCTGTGATTATGATGAAAAAAAAAAAAAAAAAATAAAAATTACTAATAGTAATATTAAAATTTTGCTTTTACTTCTAAAATTAAACCAGTTCCATATTTTCAGGACATGGAAGGAAAAATACTTATAAGTCATTTTTTGTTGTTAATATTATACATGCATTGTATGCTGTATTAGAGGTATCGCATTTTCTTCACAGTGAAAACTTATGGTTTTCTACAGATCAAAATCTCAAAAAAATCTTTTTTTGCTACAAAATTATTTATATGATATAAATACAATTTTTTTTTTCTAAAATGAATTCAATTTTTGTACATTTCTCTATGTACTCTTTTCTTGTTTTTTTCTTCTCATTGTTCAGTTTGAATTAATTAATGCATGTACATTTCATGTATATCATATTTTATTGCATCTTATTGCAAGTTGCAAAAAATAGTATTAAGTCACAAAAATAATTGTCAATAATAGTAATCATTATTTAGATCAGTAATTTAAATTGCCAGAGATTATTATAAAAGTATATCCTGTTTGTTATCCTGTTTGTTATCTTAATTTCTTTCTTGTGAATTTTTCATTCATTATTCTGTAAATGCCCTCAAAATGAATATACTAGGCAGTCACAGGAACAAAACTTTTCTCATTATAAAGTTTTTAATGATGGTTTTCTAACTTGACCCATGTGGGTCAGGTTAGAGCGTTAAGATTTCACAATACTTGTTACAGTGAACTTTGACAAAAAACGTTAAAGAACATGTGAAATGAATGACTTAGACTTGTTTCAATAATACAATATCCACAATATCTGTTATTGTAACTTCCAGGGTTTGATCAAGTCACAAAACTTGTTTTAAAACTACTCGCTGATTCTGTCAGCTTTTAAATTTCGTTCAACATATATAAATATATTTACACTTCAAACCCAAAATATATAAAATTCAATACAGAAATTCATGCTGGGATTTTTAAAAAACACCCTATTTAGGGTGATTTGAGCTCATAAGATCATTTTCAGATTTTTGTCATTAATGTACCTGAGTATCCCTTTAACATTATTGAGCATAATTATTCTGTTTGTTATCTTATTAAGGTTGAGCATAATTATTCTATTTGTTATCTTAATATGGTTGAGCATAATTATTCTGTTTGTTATGTTAACATGGTTGAGCATAATTATGCTGTGTGTTATCTTAATATGGTTGAGCATAGTTATTCTGTGTGTTATCTTAACATGATTGAGCATATTCTGTTTGTTGCCTAATTATGTTTGAGTGTATCCTGTTTGTTATCTTAATTTGGTTGAGCATAACTATTCTGTTTGTTATCTTAATATGATTGAGCATAATTATTCTGTTTGTTATCTTAATGTGGTTGAGCATAATTATTCTGTTTGTTATCTTAATGTGGTTGAGCATAATTATTCTGTTTGTTATCATGTCATGGTTGACCATAATAATGCTGTTTGTTATCTTAGAGTGTCCAAATTACGTGACTCTCCACGGTTTTTTGTTTTTTGTGGTACTATATTACTAAGAACTTTAACAATTTGTGGTTTTGATACATTGTTAATTGAACGTACTGCAGTTCAGCAAATGATATGAATAAATACTCTTTCTACGAATTATTTTACCACTCAAATTATATAATTATACATTGAACATTTGTTTAAAGAGCCTCTACTAACATTGTATTTATTACTAACCACATTTATTCATGTTAACATGAAATGTGTGTAATAAAGGAAATTTGACTTGACTTGACTTGACTTAACATGGTTGAACATATTCTGTTAAAGTAGTTCCTGCTTTTGCATATCATGTTTGTTGTTTTTTCATGTTTTAGTATGTCCAGTTTGTTGTGTTATCAAACTTTTTGTTATATACATGGACACCTTTTAATCTCCTAGGGTGCAGGCAACAAGGCTTTATCTGCATATTAAAGCTTATAACTTCTTTTAGTAGGCATGAACAGTTCCAAATTTAAATTAGTCAGGAAAATGATTTTAAAACAAAGATATGATAAATAGCATAGAAGTGTTACATGAGAGCAAACACCTACCTTTATAACCATAAATATAACCTATAACAGCTGGTCTGTTGCTGAGTGGGCTTAATCATTATTAGCCAGTGGTATCAAGTCCAATCCCAAGTTTGCTGGCATTTTTCTTTATGCATTTGCATTTTTCTATTACTAGATCTGATTTGTAAGAGTAACTTAATGTTGATTTAGACTATTCAATAAAAATTAATTTGAATATAAAGGAAAATTCACTCTTGGTCAGAATATTGCTGTAAAAGAATGTTATGTGAACAGGTGACAGGTTTGCCTGTTTGTTGCATTTATAAGAGTTTGTGTTAATCAGTTCTAAGTGTTCCGATACAAAATTTACAACCATTTTCATAATTTCAACTCAACAATATACCAAACAGATAAATACTAGAAACTCAAGAAAATATATGTACATATTTGTTAGATTTCCTTATGTATTTTAGATAGGGTATCATATTCTGGAAGCATTCACCAAGTTATCCAAACTGTCTGTTATCAAAGCTGTCTGGCCAGCTAATTTTATTCTGTGTCTTATCAATTATTTACATGATATTCACCAATTACATGTAATCATGTCTGTCAATTTAACTAATTTGTTGTTTGGTGCATGATAGAACATTTTTGTTTCATACCGTTGTTGTGTTTTGACAGCTTATATTTAACTGGTTACAGGGTAACAAGTATATTGTTACACTGGGGTGATGCAGTGACAGCTCATCTAATTCAGTTTGACATAACACTTAGCAGTATAATGTTGAAGGGTAAAAAAAACCCTGAAATTTTGTTTTTACATCATAATAACCTGAAATTCATTTTTGATATTTTATATGATATGCATACTTGAAAAATAATTTAATTTGTAAGGCACCAACAAGTTTTGTTGATATCTTAATAAATTTAATAAAAATAACTGTAGGTATAAACATTTTTTTTTATTAAATATATTTTAAGGCATGTTTTTAAGTTGTGTTTATTAAATAAATTAAAAGTTGACCTCTTAACCTATACTGGTATAATTCACAGAATGTTAAAAAAATAATATGAGAACTAAGTAAGGCTCAAACCCAGAAGTATTCCTTTGTTATGAAGTAAACACCAGATTCATTGGGCCATCTTCCACTTTATATATGCATAAGGTATGATAATTTTCTGGTTAATAAATGCTTTACTGGTTAATGTTTTATGTGCATTTGTGGGCACTGATTTCAAACCTCTTACAACACACTTCTTTGAAATAAAGTTGGAAGTCGTCTGAGAAAATGTTTAAATAAAGGTTACTTAAAGATGATTTAGATGCTTCTGTGACATGGAACAACCAATACTTATATCAGTAAAAATATGTTCCGTAAGCAATGCTTGAACCAATGATCAATGGATTTAGAGGTAGATGTGTTAGATGTGTGCTTGTTCAACACTGTCCTATCTGTCTGTCTGCTTGTCTGTCTGTTTATTAAAACATATACCCAGTAATATAATTACAGTAAACACAAAAAAAAAAATACATCAAATCATAATAAGATGTCATGTCAAAATTGGAAAAAAAAAACATATAATTTATAGTAAACACAGAAAATTTACATCAAAACACAGAATAATATGATGTCAAGATATAAAAAAATGTGTTCCTTAAGTTTCAGACATGATAAGTTGATGAGTATAGTCTGTATCAAACTAAGACTACTGTATGATAACATGTTCACTTAACAAAGTAAATCATGGCTTCACATAATGTTATGACAAGCATCTTAAGTGTATGGAAACTTGAGGATATTTGTCTTAACATAGAAGTGGTATCCATTTGTTACAGTGATTAAAGAAAACTGTCAAAATAGTAGGGAGAAATTAGACAATAGCTTTTAGCCATAGCTGATTGGTGTGAGATGTTAGTTAATTAATGATCACATTTTATACAAGAAACATAAATGTGAGTTGACAACAGGAAATGTAAGTTGTCTCTATTTTGTAATAGTGATATGATAAAAAACAACTCAAAATCATTTTGATGTGTTTAGTTAAATTTTTGACAATGTTAAATGAAAGGTAAAAAAAAGTGTATATGAGACAGTTATAGAGAGACCCTTGAAGACCTCTGCTACCTTTTAAAAGTTATGGATTTTTGGTGAAGTCGATGTTATGTTAACCCTTGTCTGTTCATAGTTGCCATCTATTCTGTTCAAAGTTAACCTTGGTTCAATGTCCACTTTTTGTCTTTTCACAGTAAAGATAATGTTTGTCTGTTCATAGCTAACTTTCATTTTTTCATTGTTAACTTTAGTGTATGTTCATGAATAAACCTTGTCTGTTCAAAATCTAACTTTGGTTTGTTCTTAGTTATCTTTTTGTCTGTTCATAGTTAACCATTGACTGTCCATAGTTTGTAGTAAACTTTTGTTTGTTCCTTGTCTTTTCATAATTAACATATCTGCTCAATCTTTACCTTTAACTGTTTATAATCTGTATTTGTTTGTTCAAAGTTTACCTTTGTCTGTTCATAGTAAAACATTGTTGGTTCATAGTCAACAACCATTTGTCTATTCAAAGTTAACTTTTGTTTGTTCTTTTTATTTACTTTTGTCTGTTCAAAGTTTCCATATGTTTGTGCATAGCCAACCATTTGTCTACTTTTGTTTATTTATTATTTACATTTTTCTGTTCATAGTTAACATGTGTTATGTCATAGTTAACTTTTGTTTGTTTATAGTTAAACGTTGTCCTTTTCATAGTTTACCTTGGTCTGTTCCTAGTTAAAGTTTGACTGGTCATAGTTAACATTTTGTCTGTTCCTAGTAAAGTTTAACCTTTTTCTGTTCATAGTTAATCTTTTTCTTTTAAAAGTTTACACTTGTCTGTCAATAGTTAACATTGTGTGTTCAAAGTTAACTTTCATTTGTTCATAGTAAACTTTTGTCTGTTCTTTTGCCTGTCCTTCAATAAGATTTATCTGACATTTTTCTGTCCATAGTAAACCTCTATCCACAGTTGACCTTTGTCTCTTAATTATTTACCTTTCTCTGTTAATAGTTAACCTTTGTTTGTTGATAGTTAACTGTTGTCTATTCATAGTTAAACTTTTATATATTTTGCCTGTCCATAGTTAACTTTTGCCTGTTCATAGTTTACCTTTAGTTGTTCATAGTTTACCTTTGTTTGTTTTAAGTTAAATTAAAACCTGTTCATAGTTAACCTTTTTATGTTAGCAGTTAACTTTTTACCTGTTTATAATTTAGCTTTTGTCTCTTTATATTCAACATTTGTCTGTAGCTTACTTTACTTTGTTCGTAGCTGACATTTGTCAGTTCATAGTTAAATTTTGCCTGTACATAGTTGTCTGTTCAGTTATTATTTAATAATCTGTTTACAGTAACTGTTCTCTTCATATTTAACTTTTGTCTGCTTATATTGAACATTTGTATGTTCGCAGTAAGCTTTTGTTTGTTTTAGTTGATATTTGATATATATGCAGTCAAGTTTTGATCTTTAAACTCAATTTAGCACAAAGTGGTCAGAGATGACAATGTATCAGGTGAGCAATACTAGGCCATCATGACCCTCTTGTTATTTTTTGTTTGTTGTTGAGTTTTCAACTGTTTCTATTTGATGTGGTAGTATAGTTTATTATTTTGGTCATTTCCCGTTTGATTTAGATCTGTTCTGATGTTATCTTTGTTGTTCTGATTTCATGTTTAGTCTTTTTGTAGTTATCATCTGGTCTTTTCTAATTTTGCTATGTTTTGTTCCTGGTTAACCATATGTTTTTTTTGTCCTTACTTGAGGTTTAGTTTGTTTTTCCTTGACTTTTTGTCTGATCCAATTTTGATCATTGGTCTGTTCCAGGTTGACTATTCTTCTTATTGTAGTACATACATGTGACGTCCTTTGTTCCCTACTTGACTGTTTGACAGATCATAGTTGACATTGGTTTGTTTCTATGTTTAACTTTCGGACAATTTCGAAGTGTTAGTACTTGGAGCATTAAAGACTTTTTGTTGTTATTTTAGAACTACAAGTACAGACATAATGTATAATTGTCAATCAGTGTTAATAAAATGTCATCTCCCATGTCAAGCCATGTAATTGTTTATAACAACAATACCAGGTAATGCTACAATCATGTTATATTAATTGATAGAGGACAAATCATTCTGCAACTTGTCAACCTGCCTTGTTAACACAAAGGTCGGAACACTTGAGAAACTAATATTACATGACATAAATAGGTCAGAGTAAAAAAAAATGTGTTTAATTAAAAATATATTCAAATGACACTTCTTCAGTACAATTAAATTATGTCTTTTTCAACACTTTTCCCACTAAATGTACTTGTCAGTATTTCAATCCTAAAAAAAACCCAAAAACTCTTACATCAATTTTAGAGAAAAATTTTGAAATTTATACTGACTGAATAGTGAACAATGCAGACCATGATCAGACAGCATGGATGTACCAGTTGATCATGGTCTGCACTGGTCACATTGATTGATTCTGTAGCTGCCAGCAGTCAACATTATAAGCATTGTAAACATTTTTTAGCTCGATTATTTTAACAATAGGGAAAGCTTTTGTACTTGCCAAGGCATAGGCATTAGGGTCACACTTTGCTTTGCATGCAATTAAGTTTGTATCTCCAAAACTAATGAAGGGAATGGGTTGGAACTTCACATACTTTTTTGTGAGCGTAATAGGTCAATGTCCAACGCCAGTAACTTTAACATGGATGGATTTTAACAGAATAATGGCCCGCTTTGAAGTTACAGGCATAAGGCACTTTTGCCATGCTTATAATGGTTAAATTATCATAGAATAATCACCCCCTGATCATCAAGAACAAAAGTACCCATTTACTATAAATAATATATACATATATATTTTATATAGTTAACAGGTGCTTATTCTATGATAATTTGACCATTATTGGCATGGCAAATGTGCCCTTCCCCTGTGTTTGATTCTATCAAGACCTTAGAATAATCATGCATGCTGTCTTTAATACTGACAGATCTGGTTTGCTATACTACATGAGAAATTGGTATCTTGATATTTAGTAGCACCATTAGTCTAAAATATACCTATTAGAATACAATATGTATGTAGTTTATATCTAATTTACCTTTATTCTGTGTTGCAATTTCAGTAATTTTGATAATAATTGTAAAAACTTTATTTAACAAGAGTATTTATTTGGAAAACATTTCAATCTTCCATTAGGCCCTCATCAAGAACAACATAATTATATTTAAAAAAAATCATTTTGTATATCACAGTAAACCTTTAAAGGGATATTCAGGCAAAATAATGACAAAAATATTAAAGTGATCTTATGTACTCAAATCACCCTAAAATGACATTTAATGAAGTTTTAGCATGAATTTCTGTTTAAATTCTAAATATTTTTGGGTTTGAAGTGCAAATATATCTATATATGTTGAACAAAATTTAGACCCGAATAGAATCACCAAATAGTTTTAAAACAAGTCACGTGACTTGAACAAACCCTTGACGTTACAACAACAGATATTATGGATATTGTATGATTGAAAGAAGTCTAAGTCATTCATTTGACATGTTTTTTAACGTTTCCAGAGTTCACTTTGACAACTATTGTGAAATCCTAGCGCTCTAACCTGACCCACGTGGGTCAAGTTAGGAAACCACCATTTCATTCTTTATATGGAGAAAAGTTTTGTTCCTTTGACTGTCTAAAATATTCATTTTGAGGGCATTTACAGAATAATGAATGAAAAATTCAAAACTAAGAAATGAAAATGTTGCCTGTGTCTCCCTTTAAATTGATCATATTGTTTCCTGATTATTATTATTGGGACGGTTTGACAGGACAATGTTATAGAGCTGGGCTGATATTTTAACTGTCACCATTTTCTCAAGGGAAACTCATTCATTTTTTGTTCTGTAAAATATTAACAATGACAGATGAAATAAATTTTGATAAATTTGGTTACAAGTATTGTTTAAAGACTGTTTATTGAAATATGATTGTCAATGAATGAGGAGTAGATAAAGTGGGCATGTCTAGACCATGTAAAGCCTGGGAATGTAATGTAGAGGTCAGAGGCATGCTTGATTTATTGTTCAGACAAAATCTGATTGTTACACTTGTCAGCCACCATTGAACACCATTTCCATATAAATTTATCACAGTTACAAAGTCACCAGAAACAACACCTTAACCTTTTGTTGAAGAGCTATTGTAATATGAAGGGTTTTTAATCTTTAACAATGTCATCCTTTATTACAAGTCATTCCATTTAACAAAATTTTGAATCTGTCTGATTGTCCACCCTGTATTGTCTATCTGTCTGTCTCTATGATTTTGAAATCTGTATTTTTTGTTGCTATCTGTTTATCCAGCCATATTTATTCATAATTATGTTCATCTATCAAGTCATGTTTTTCTTTTTATTTGTCAATCCATGCCATATGATCATCTTTCTTTCTATCAGTCCACATGTTTGTCTGTCTGTCTGTCTGTTAATCCATATATCAAACTGATAAGCCATGTTTGCCTTGCTGTCTGGTATACCTTCTGTTTGTCAATATTATGTTTGTCTGTCTGTATGTTAATCCATATATCAATCTGATAAGCCATGTTTGCCTTGCTGTCTGGTATACCTTCTGTTTGTCAATATTATGTTTGTCTGTCTGTATGTTAATCCATATATCAATCTGATAAGCCATGTTTGCCTTGCTGTCTGGTATACCTTCTGTTTGTCAATATTATGTTTGTCTGTCTGTATGTTAATCCATATATCAATCTGATAAGCCATGTTTGCCTTGCTGTCTGGTATACCTTCTGTTTGTCAATATTATGTTTGTCTGTCTGTATGTTAATCCATATATCAATCTGATAAGCCATGTTTGCCTTGCTGTCTGGTATACCTTCTGTTTGTCAATATTATGTTTGTCTGTCTGTATGTTAATCCATATATCAATCTGATAAGCCATGTTTGCCTTGCTGTCTGGTATACCTTCTGTTTGTCAATATTATGTTTGTCTGTCTGTATGTTAATCCATATATCAATCTGATAAGCCATGTTTGCCTTGCTGTCTGGTATACCTTCTGTTTGTCAATATCATGTTTGTCTGTCTGTATGTTAATCCATATATCAATCTGATAAGCCATGTTTGCCTTGCTGTCTGGTATACCTTCTGTTTGTCAATATTATGTTTGTCTGTCTGTCTGTCTGTTAATCTAGATGTTAATCTATTAAGCCATAATTATATTTGCCTTTCTATTAATCTGTTAATCTGTTAATCTTCTCACTACCTATCCATTTTTTTCCAATAAGACAACAATACTGTACTCGGATCTGTTCAGAGAAGTTTGAAAAAGTTACATAATAACAATTAGGCAGAATGAAAACTGTATAATAGATTTTTTTTGAATTTTGCATGATCTTAGAATATGAAAAGCAAAATAAAAAGAATTTGGGCCACCAAAATAAGTTATCTACCCTTGAATATGAATTTTTTGCTTGTTTCAAGGGCAGACAATTCATATTGAAGGTAGACAAGATATTCATGTAGCTGATATCTCAAAAGTGATTGAGCAAAGTTTTAAAAATTAGTAGAACTATGCCAAATTTCTAAAAGATAAACCAGTAGTAAATATAAAATATGTCAGACTTAAGTATAGTTTATCTGCCCTTGAAATGATAGAATATTCAAATTCAAGGGTAATTAACTTATTATGATACATGTATTTAAATATCATCTGATTGTTGGCAACATTGATAGATCTATACACCAGTATAGTAAGCCTTGGTAGTCTTAGTGTATTGCTGGTATTAGTATTTTGTTAAGAACAATTTTGTTATCCGATGGAATCGGGAGGGGGATATTGATTTGGCGTTGTCCTTCCGTCTGTCCATCGGTCCGTCTGAATTTCGTTTTCGGGCTAGTTCTCTGTAACTACTGACTGGAATTCCATTTATGGGTACTATCAATATCAAGAGGAGATGTGCGTATCTTCGCCTTGCTCCGGTCAGACCCTTTAACTCAGAGTTATGGCCCTTGATTAGTAATGCAGTATGCATATAGAACAATAATCGTTTCTGTGCTATTTCTCTGCAACCACTGGCTGGAATGAAATGAAACATTATGGGAACCATCTATGCCAAGAGGAGATGTACATATCAAAGCCTTGTTCCGGTCAGACCCTTTAACTCAGAGTTATGGCCTTTGATTAGTTATGTAGTACTATGCATATAAAGCAATAATCGTTTCCATGCTACTTCTCTGCAACTACTGGATTGAATTCAATGAAACTTTATTGGAACCTTCAATAGCAAGAGGAGATGCGCATATCGTTGCCTTGTTCCGGTCAGACACTTAAACTCAGAGTTGTGGCCCTTGATTAGTTATGCAGTATGCATATAGAGCAATAATCATTTCCACACTATTTCTCTGCAACTTCTGGCTGGAATTCAATGAAACTTTATGGAAACCTTCAATACCAAGAGGAGATGCGCATATTGTTGTTAGTTTCCGTCAGACCCTTTAATTTAGAGTTTTGGCGATTGATGAGTTATGCAGAATGCATATAGAGCAATAATCGTTTCCGTTCTATTTCTATGCAACTACTGACTGGAATTCAATGAAACTTTATGGGAACCATCAATACCAAGAGCAGATGTGCATATCATTGCCTTGTTCTGGTCAGACTCTTCAAGACAGAGTTATGGCCCTTGATTAGTTATGCAGTATGCATGTAGAGTATAATCGTTTCCGTGCTTTTATCTCTGCAACTACTGGCTAGAATTCAATGAAATGGGAACGAGGAGATATTGTCGCCTTGTTCCAATCAGACATTTGAAGATAAAGTTTTGGCCCTTGATTAGTTATGCAGTATGCATATAGAGCAAAATTGTTTCCTCGCTATTTCTCTGTAACTACTGGCTGGAATTCAATCAAACTTTATGGGAACCATTAATACCCTCAGCTTTTTCTCACAGGTTGGGGAAGCAGCCCTGCCCTTAATTTTGGGGGAAAAATACACGGTATATCTGCAAAAGGGGAAGAAAAAACTTGATGTAAATTAAATTTTTGGGGAAAACTGCATGATTTTAAAGAATTTTTCTTTCGGGAAGCAGCCCTATAATGGCCTCTGTAAGGAAAAAAAACCCTGATACCAAGAGGAGCTGTGCATACTGTTGTCTTGTTCTGGTCAGACCCATCAACACAGAGTTATGGCCCATATGATTAGTTATGCAGTATGCACATAGAGCAATAATCATTTCTGCGCTATTTTTCTGCAACTACAGGCTGGAATTCAATGAAACTTTACAGGAACCATCAATACCAAAGGGAGATGCACATATCATTGCCTTGTTCTGGTCAGACCCTTCAAGACAGAGTTATGGCCCTTGAATAGTTATGCAGCATGCATGTAAAGCAATATTGCTATTTCTTTTCAACTGCTGGATAGATTTCAACAAGACTTTATGGAAACTATCAATACCAAAAAGAAATTTGCATGCCATGATAAATTTATGTTAATAAAGCCTTATACCTCCAGTTCTTGTGTTGGTAATAACCAGTACTCAGCGGGGGGATATAAATTCAACAAATTTGCTTGTTGTCCATAACTAATGTATTATTTTTAAATTTTACCATTTATAGCTACACATGATCACCATAAGACTATGAGTTGTATGTGAGACCCATGTCATTATGTTAAAGGTCAAGGACACAGCTAGGGATTGAGGTAAGTTTGATTCTTAATTTTCTCAAGTGCAGTTGTTTTTTTTGTGTTTTTTTTGACATGCCATAACATTACAAGCATGATACTGTATTCAGTATTCAGTACTCCCTATGTTGATAATTTGTTATATTCAATAGTTCATGATACCATTGCCTGTAAACATTATAAAACACTATTTAAAAGAGCCAACAGCCCATGTTACGGGGTAACTGTGTCATATTAGGGCACCTGTTTAGTTTTAATTTTTTTTTCTATTTCGGCAATCATATTTCTCTTGCAGGCATTATAAAGTATACATGTAAATAATCTATGCTAATTTATTAATAACCATTAATTGTTTAAGGACAGGAAATATACTGCCATGTGACTTTTTTTTGTTCACACCCATCTTCGGAATTTTCAGAATGTTTGTGTGGTAAGGCAACAATCAACACGTTTTTTCCTCTACTGTTAATCGAACTTATTTCCCTGAGTTGTTTGGAGGAAGGTTTTCCCATTTGAATGTTCGTGTTTATTGGATAGTAGTTGATAGGTAAAACTATTGATATATCATTCTGTATGTGTGGCCGTTTGGAAATTTGACAAACCACAGAAAAATTATCAAAACTTTTATGAATGTGCCAGTATTAGTAGACTGTTGTTTAAATCAATAAGTTTTCTTCATTAGCACCATGAAATTGAAGGGAGGTAACCACTCTTATATTGAAGGGAGGTTATTACTATAATACTAAAGGAAGGTAAGCAGTATGTCATTAAAGTTAGGTAACCAGGTTGATCTTCAAGGGAGGTAACCACTATTGTTTTGAAGAGAGGTAACCACTTAGATATTTAGGGGTAGCCACTTTGATACTGAAAAGGGGGTAACCACTATGATACTGAAGGGAGTTAGTCATTTTGATATTAAATGAGGTAACCACTATTATGATGACAGGAGGTACATGAAACCACTATGATAGTTAAGGGAGGTAATCATGATAATGTAGGAAGGTAACCACTGTGTTGTTATACATAAGGGATGTAGTCACTGTGATATTGAAAGGAGGTAGTCACTTTGATAATGAAGGCTTAGGTAGTCACTCACTATGACGATGAAGAAAGGTAACCACTGTGTTAAGTTTATGTTATTGTTATACATAAGGGATGTAGTCACTGTGATATTGAAAGGAGGTAGTCACTTTGATAATGAAGGCTTAGGTAGTCACTATGACAATGAAGAAAGGTAACCACTGTGTTAAGTTTATGTTATTGTTATACATAAGGGATGTAGTCACTGTGATATTGAAAGGAGGTAGTCACTTTGATAATGAAGGCTTAGGTAGTCACTATGAAAATGAAGTAAGGTAACCACTGTGTTAAGGTTATGTTATTGTTATACATATAAGGGGTGTAGTCACTAAGATATTGAAAGGAGGTAGTCACTTTAGTTTAAACAATATTTTATTAATAATCCACACATTTACATAATAAATTACATAAAATAAAATTTACGGATTGAGTAGGAAGCTTGTAAAGCTTTTTTGAAAACTCTCTCCGTAATCAGTATTTAACAAATTTCAAATAAATGGTAACAAAATATAAATATCTAAACTAAACTATACATATCATATCGACTTGTTCTTGATTTCTTACTATACATACTATGTTTATGTCAAGTATTCATGAACTAAATTTAAGATACATTACTGTTAGATTAGAGGTATAAGCACGAGTATGAATTCATTTTTAAAGGGATATATTGCTTAGTTTAGTGATTGGTTAATTAAACTAATATGTTGAGAAATTTAATTATTAAAACATGTACATTGGAGGAGAAGTAATAATAGAAGAGAAAAAGAGGTAAGGAACAAGAGAAAGAAAGAAAGTCACTTTACTACTATGGAGTTGGAGGACCTTTTTCTTTTCAAACGAATATTATTATGTATCAAATCTTTTTGTTTTTTGTATGTATTTATGTATATGTGATATAATTGTTTCGTTTTGAGCACCGGTAAGTGAATTATCGCCGTATAGTAAAGTATTCAATGTTACAGTTGTGATTTGACTTAAATTGTTTATAAGGACAGTGCGGTCATCTTGATACATGGGGCAGCGGAGGAAATAGTGTTCTGTATTTTCTATTTCACCACATATACAAAAAGGGCTGTCTATTATGTTTTTAGAAAACAGATGTTCTTTCAGAGAGCTGCAATGTGTTCTTAGTCGTGTATGTATTATTTGATATCTTCTTTCACCTATATAGTAGTGAGCTGGAACTTTTTGGACATCTTCATTTAGTCTTTTTTTGAAAATTGCAAGGTAGTCACTTTGATAATGAAGGCTTAGGTAGTCACTATGACAATGAAGAAAGGTAACCACTGTGTTAAGTTTATGTTATTGTTATACTTCAGGAAGATAGCCACTATGATTTTGTAAGGAGGTTAGCACTATATTTATGAAGGAAGATTGTTGCTATGATATAGAGGGATATAACCAGTATATATTGCTCAAGGGAGTCTAGTCTCTGTGATACTGAAGGGAGATAACCACTATTATATTGAAGGATGGTAATTAGGTAGCTAAATTGTTATTGCATTTAATAAATTTATAAGTTTAATTTACAAATGTTAAACAAGAGTAAAATGTCTGTATGACCTTGAAGTATTTTATATGACTTTCTAAGGGTAGATGTGACTTACTTTATTTCCAGATTTTTTTTACAAACCAAACCATAAAAAATTAATAGAATACAAAAACAACAAAAAGTAAAACAAGATAAAAGTCAATAATTCTTTCCTCAATGGCAGGAGACTTTATGTATTTTAAGATTCCATTGTAAAATCGCCTTGCTTACTTTCTTGAAGAACGTCATAGTTCAAGCATAGGATGGTTCTATTACAAAGATGGGTTAGTCTCCAGCCTTCTTTTTCCAGCTTTGTTTCCAAGAATAATATACTTGTTGAAGAATTAGAATTTCATCAAGAATTTGATGTTTTTAAAATGATTTACTGAAATTATTGATTTTTTTTTCACAGTCTACAACACTTTTATGGAAGCTTGAATATTTTCTGTTATATAGATACCTGTCTGAAGTTTTACTGAAGTGAGGAACGGAAAAAAAAAAAAAAAAATCTACCTTAATCATTATCTAAAATCATTTTTTAAATAAACATAGTAAGTGATAAAGGAACAACAGCCAGACAGACTATGTAATGTTTTGTTCAGCCCTTAGATGTTGTACAGGCGAGGTAAGAATAATGGAACAAATTGTTTTAGCATTTTGTGTGACCATCCGACTGAACAGAAGTTGTATAACAAGCTGATGAAAGCATATGATACTGTCATTAACTGACATGGTACAAGACTAAAACAGATTATATAGGGAGAAAAACACCAGCATAACTGATATGTTTATGTGTAAAAACAACCAGCGACATCTGAACTTTTAATATTTATTACTATCTTTTATCAAGCTTATCATCCTTGATAACATAGCACAGTGTTCTTTATGTCTTATCATCGTGAAATATCATAGAAAAATGTTCCGCCACAAAGGCATAGCTTTCCAGCTCGGCAGAGTTATTTCCCCTGATATTTTGGCGCGTCAAGATATCCACATAATGACTTAAGCAGAAGTTATTTGACAGCATAACTTATTTATCTTTCTCCCCAGCCATCATTATTTTTCGTTCAAAATTTTTTCATACGGCACAAAAAACAACTTGAGCCTTTTGCGTAGGAAAAATGTCATACATCTTTGTCTATAATTTCATAATTTTTCATCAAAGCTTTCATCAAACTTGCAAGTTGGGAATCCTTTGTCCAGATGGAAACTATTTATCACTTTGTCGAAACGTTTTTTGATAATTTTTCACTTGCTGGTAGTTTTGCTTTCGATGCTGAAATAGTTTTAGAGGTATACCCCATCAGCCCCATGCGTGGCCGATCTGTCATTCATTTATTGCTGAATATTGAATCGGCAGGGTCTCTTCCTATAAGAAAAGGATGAAAATCTTAGCCATTTTAAACTAATTTAAATCGTTCACACGTCAGTCTTCCCTATTGTGAGACTACGAGTATGGAGACTTGTTCACTATAGAGCACAGCATACAGTTTTTCATTTTATACAGGACTGTAATGTGATTGATGGAGTGATATTTTATGAGGGTAAAAATTTAATTTCACAAATGATACTTTAACGAGTGTATGTGTCATATCATATGAAATATCATATCACATCTATATTCAGTGGAGCCTGATTCACACAGTCAGACTGTTTACCCTTCTTGCTAGGCTCGTTATCAAGTTGATTAGAAACGCAGGATACATTCGGGAACTGGCAGTATAGTTGATATTTGTATGTCTTTCAAAGAGTCCGCAAATTGTTTTCTTCAAACAAAATATAATGATGCATTGTGGTACTGACAACTTTTCATATTTTTAGGAACTGGGAGAAGAGTTTTTGTAAATTTTCTGCAATTTGGAAAGATTCTTGACTGAGTCATTATTCAAGATAATGGAAAATGTCTCGGGTTCATGTCAGTTTTAAAGAAAAGCAGCAAATACTAGAGAACATTGTAATAGTTTTAAGTGAAAGCATGTATGAATTTCTGTCCTAAAAAATTTTAAATGCTTTCATACTAGTAAATACTGAATTTGAGTCATTGACAATGTACAAATGTAATTACTGTTGGTTAAATGAAGAAAAATTAAGTCTTCTATAAAATTAATGAAGTATATCTTCATTGACAAACTATTTTTTTTTCATAGTTTAAAATATATAAAGCTACACACATATATTTGCTGTCTGTAGTGTACAAAATGCAATTTTGAAAAAGAATTTTTTCAAAATGAAGTACGTCTTGCTAAATGGTTAAAACCGAACTAAAAATAGCATATATGTTCTGTTATGGAATATTATATTCTGTTCCTGTACAATATTCATGTGAGACATTCTATGTGCAAACTCTTTCAAGAATCAACGTAAGGTTATGTAAAAAACATATGTTACAATTAATAAATTGTACTTTTTAAACAGCATTAAATTATCATTGGACTCGAAACAGGAAGCTGAGCATATGATAAGATTAATGATTAAAACAAGGTTAATGAAATTTTGATTTTTTTGTCCTTTTTAGAATAAAAAAATCAAAAAAATGTACATCCCATCTTAGTCAACAAGTGATTTATTTAATATTTCACATTTTACAAAATATTCCACATCCATTCACAAGCTAGAAGTTATTTTAGATTTTTAAATAATGCCAGATTTATTCAAATTTTTAGGTGGAGAAGATTATTTTTACAATATGACAGGAAAAGCTGTTAAAATGGAATAAGCTGAACTATAGGAAGACCTTTACCTCTGTCATTGTAATTTATCAACACAGCCGCAAGACCATAAATTTCAAAATGGTATGTTTGTTGACATTTATTATGATTACAGGGAGATTTATGTTTTATACTAAATGGAAAAACAGCTTACACTAGGCATTAATGCCCATTAATGTTTGTTCAATTGTCTTTTTAAAATGCAAAGAAGGTTAAATGAGAAATTTTCATGTGTAGAATCATAATATTTTGTCACACTTTAAAATACTTTAAAAAAAGTCTTGATATTTTTTCATTATGAAAGTCATAAAGAAGGATTAGAATAGTTATGACTTTTATTCTTATTATTAAAAGATGTGAATACGTAATTGTGTATAATAAACTCGTCTATGCTATCTTAAATGGACATGACCATCTTTCAATATCAACAAAATCATTTTTATCAAAAAAATTCAAAATGTGTACTAAAAGAACAATGACCAGAGCAGACCATGATCAGATGACACCACTAGTTTATGTTGCCACAAGCACAGAAGAAATTGCAACCATTTTTTATTCTCCAATGTTTTACCATGATTTTGTTGTTTTAATAAAAAACATTTTATCAATTAGTATGTATTCTAAGCTGTATTGGGGCTTGAAACAAACAATTGTAATGTTGTTCTAGGGTTTCAAACATATAATTGTAATGTGTACTAGGGCTTCAAATGAATAATGGTAATGTGTACTGTGCTGTACTGGGCCTTCTATCAAATAAAGGAAATGTGTACTTTGCTGTACTGCGCCTTCTAACAAATAATAGTAATGTGTACTTTGCTGTATTGGGCCTTGTTACAAATAATGGTAATGTGTATTGCACTGTACTCGGTCTTCTAACAAATTATGGTAATGTGTACTGGGTATTGTAACAATTAATGGTAATATGTACTGTGCTGTAGCATACCTTCTTACAAACAATGGTAATGTGTACTGTGCTGATATGGGCCTTTTAACAAATAATGGTAATGTGTTCTGTGCTGTACTGGGCCTTCTAACAAATAATGGTAATATGTTCTGAGCTGTACTGAGCCTTCTTACAAATTATGGTAATGTGTACTGGACCTTCTAACAAATAATGGTAATGCGTTTTGTGCTGTACTGGGCCTTCTAACAAATAATGGTAATGTATTCTGACTCTTTTAACAAATAATGGTAATGTGTATTGTGCTGATCTGGGCCTTCTAACACATAATGGTAATGTGAACTGGCCATTGTAACAAATAATGGTAATGTGTTCTGTGCTGTACTGGGCCTTCTAACAAATAATGGTTATATGTTCTGTGTTGTACTGAGCCTTCTAACAAATTATGGTAATGTGTACTGGGCCTTCTAACAAATAACGGTAATGTGTTTTGGCTCTTTTAACAAATAATGATAATGTGTAATGTGCTGTACTGGGCCTGCTATCAATTAATGGTAATCTGTACTTGGCCTTCTAACAAATAATGTTAATATGTACTCTGCTGTACTGGGCCTGCTATCAATTAATGGAAATGTGTACTGAGCCTTCTAACAAATAATGTTAATATGAACTGTACTGGGTTTTCAAACAAATGATGGTTATGTGTATTGGGCCTTCTAACAAATAATGGTAATGTGTACTGGGCCTTCTAACAAATAATGGTAATGACTTTGTGTATTGGGCCTTCTAACAAATAATGGTAATGTGTATTGTGCTGCACTGGGCCTTCTTACAAATAATGGTAATGTGTATTGGGCCTTCTAACAAATAACGGTAATGTGTACTGGGCCTTCTAACAAATGATGGCAATGTTTACTGTGCTGTACTGGGTATTGTAACAAATAATGGTAATGTGTTCTGTGCTGTACTGAGGCTTCAAACAAATGATGATAAAGTGTACTATGATTTACTGGGGTTTCAAACAAATGATGATAAAGTGTACTATGCTGTACTGGGGTTTCAAACAATGATGGTAAAGTGTACTATGCTGTACTGAGGCTTCAAACAATGATGATAAAGTGTACTATGCTGTACTGAGGCTTCAAACAATGATGATAAAGTGTACTATGCTGTACTGGGGTTTCAAACAATGATGGTAAAGTGTACTATGCTGTACTGAGGCTTCAAACAAATGATGATAAAGTGTACTATGCTGTACTGGGGTTTCAAACAATGATGGTAAAGTGTACTATGCTGTACTGGGGTTTCAAACAAATGATGATAAAGTGTACTATGCTGTACTGAGGCTTCAAACAAATGATGATAAAGTGTACTATGCTGTACTGGGGTTTCAAACAATGATGGTAAAGTGTAACTATGCTGTACTGGGGTTTCAAACAATGATGATAAAGTGTACTATGCTGTACTGGGGTTTCAAACAAATGATGATAAAGTGTACTATGCTGTACTGGGGTTTCAAACAAATGATGATAAAGTGTACTATGCTGTACTGGGGTTTCAAACAAATGATGATAAAGTGTACTATGCTGTACTGAGGCTTCAAACAAATGATGATAAAGTGTACTATGCTGTACTGGGGTTTCAAACAAATGATGATAAAGTGTACTATGCTGTACTGGGGTTTCAAACAAATGATGGTTATGTGTCGTGTGCTGTGTACAAGGCTTTCTAACAAATGATAGTAAGTGTACTTTGCTGTTCTTGGGCTGCAAACAAATGATAGTAATGTGTACTCTGCTGTACAGAGTCTTCTAACAAGTAATGGTATGTGCATTCCATAAATTTTGTTACTTCAGAGCATAATATTTGTAAGTTATGTTGCCTTCAGTGACACATCTTGTTGAAATAATGTTGGTTCTTACTTGGACATATTTTTTAAAAGCATAATATATGATAAACACTTTATGTATTGTCCCCAGTTCTAGCATTAAAAAATGATATCTGGTACTCTGAAGGAAGTTTTTGAATCTTGTTTAAGAGTCAAAAAGTTTATCATTTAGCAATGATACCCTGAAAAGATTCAAACAGCTATGGAATGTAAATGATTTAAAGTCTGTGAATTTTACCATTTGACTGCAGACACTGCAAACATTTATGAAACATCATTAAAATTTAACTGGAAAAATTGGAGGCTTTAATTGACTTTGTTTTACACAATCTCTATATGGGCATCTACTGGCTGCCACTATAATTAAAGAATCTGAAACAATTTTGCTCACACACAAGAATAATGTGGATGGTCTATGATGTTTTTGGATAATCCTTTCTAAAGGTGGCTGAAATACAAGTACATGTAATAGCACTTGTTATTTATTAATCAGTTGTGTTAGTTAATAATTCATTTTTTTTGGTGTAATTGAGAAGACAATGATTTTATTCCAACAGGAAATAAAGGTATAAATGTAAACACATTAACTTTTCTGTAAAGAAGAGGATATTGTATATATGTGATATTTGACGGTTTTAATGCCGGATGCATGTAACCAACATATAATCTTATTTGCATAATTAACTTATTCTGGAGATTGATAACTTTAATAGACATAAATCTAGCCTATTCTTTAATGTGAGACTTCATTTCAATAATTTTCACATTAAAACTGCTTAATGGCTATTATTCAGTCATAATTGTTCGATTTAATGGTTCTTACAGCAGATTTCAATATAAAACTAATTAGTTATGTCCAGGTTGTATCATTTTTTGTCTTCATATTGTTCAAAGGTAACAATACTGATTAATTCCTGTAGAGGTTAAATAAAATAATAGTTACTCTGTCTTACCTGGGCTGAAATTCATTTTATTTTCACACAGAAACTTTTTCTATGGAGCACTTTAAAGGGACTCCACTGAGGTTTTTTTAACTTTACTAGACTGGAAATAGTTTTTTGTTAAAAATATTCCATTTAATGTAGGTCTAGACCAATAACTCTTGTGCAAAATTTCAGATTGTTTGCTCACTCTGTGTGTGAAAATGACGCAAAATTGAAAAATATTGCAACACTTTTAACTCAAATCTGGTTTAGGATAGCACACAATTATAATTTTTCAATTTCTTAATTATCTTTTGCATAATTCTTTTAGTTTTATGCTGTTACGTAAGAAATTAAAATTTTATAATTTTTGTTTTTGGACCTCAGTGGAGTTCCTTTAATGTTTGTCTTACCTTCCATCCTTTTGTTCATATTGAGAGCTTTACAAACTAAAAAATATGGTGAGCTATACACAGTATATTGAGAACTGTGCAAAGTAAAATATACGGTTAGCTATACACAGTATATTGAGAGATTTACAAAGTAAAATATATGGTGAGCTATACACAGTATATTGAGAACTGTGCAAAGTAAAATATACAGTTAGCTATACACAGTATATTGTGAGAGTTACAAAGTAAAATATATGGTTAGCTATACACAGTAATGAGAACTGCCAAAGAAAAATATACGGTTAGCTATACACAGTATATTGAGAGATTTACAGAGTAAAATATATGGTGAGCTATACACAGTATATTGAGAACTGTGCAAAGTAAAATATATCAGGGGCGGATACAGAACATGGTTTCCTGGGGGGGCTGACATATGGGTTGAAGATTTTGATAAAACTAACGCAACAGGCGAAAAAATTGTGCACTTTTGTTGGAATATTGGGCCAGCATCTTGTTCATTAAAAAATTGCAATTTTGAAGTGTTTTATAGGTCATCTTATGAGTGGCAATGCACTTTGCTTATATATGTGTATATGATATAGTATGGAATTAAGAAAAAATATATGTAATTGGGGTGGGCCTGGGAGGGGTGTCCCCTCCCATAGACTGAGAAAATTTTGAAATATGAGGTTGAAAATGGTGTTATTTCCTTGACTTTCTAGTGCTGTTTATGGTACCTTTTGGATGATTTTACATCACACTGTATTTTGTATGCAAGGTCTTTCAAATAGAATTCCCCTGGTGTTTAGTAGTAAGCATTGTATGCGCGACCGTTGATAAAAATAATTTCAAACACTTGATCAATTTACTCATCTGAATAATAGACGATTTTCCAAAGTAAAGTGGTATTAAAATATTGCCTTTCTATTGTGTAAAAACATAATTTCAAACACAACTGTAATATTCAATAAGAATCTTTTTCCATCAATGAATCCAGAGGTCAGTACAATTTAAATTTTATTTTAAAAATATAACTGTCATAAAAGTTACTATAAAAGCAAATGACCAATCTTTTCATCTTGATAAAATTCTAAGTTTATTTCTTACTTATTAAAATGCGATTCCTTTAATATTATCTTCATAAAACTCGCCATCTTTTTAATTTACAAATAATTATTTTCAATTTATTAATTATAAAGCTTTCCTTAAGAAAATGGAAAAATAGATTAAAAGTTTAATATGGTGAACTTTTTAACATATCTATTTGCCACTATCTGTGACTATTAATTTCATTAGACCTTTGGAAAGTAATAAACCAATCAATTATGCAGTTAAAACATTGAAGTCAGTCAAGCATGTTGATAGATAAAGATCTCTGCCAAGCCCCCAGGCAGGAGATTAAGAGATTAACAACTGGATGACAGCAATAAATGTTTTGATAAGGGAGTACACTACAGCCAATAAAGTTTGAAACTGACAAAAAATATGTTCCAGCCCAGCTGGTTAACATATCTTAGGGTCAAGCTGGGGGGCTGCAGCCCTGAAGCCCGGGCCTGAATCCGCCACTGTATATGTTTAGCTATACATAGTTTATTGAGAGATTTACAAAGTAAAATTTATGGTGAGCTATTCACAGTATATTAAGAGCTTTACAAAGTAAAATATATGGTGAGGTGTGCACAATAAACTGAGAGCTTTTCAAAGTAAAATATGATTATGGTGAGCTTTACACAGTATATTGAGTACATTACAAAGTATATGGAGAGCTTTTCTACTCACCCCTGTGTCCTGGTTTAAAAGTTTTTGGGTAGTTAAATATTTGTTACTGCATTTTCTCATTATATCTCAAGGGGTATACTTCCAACAGTTTGTTTGTTCCTTTCCTTATCATCACTTGCATCTTATGTTACAAGTGTCATAACTTCTGTAGCAATTACATTTCAAGAAATTTCCCTTTAAAATTTGAATTTTGCTAAATGAAATTAAATAATATTTTTACTCTATACTCTTTAGTGTTTAGGGGATTTTACTTTAGACTTCAAAGACATGTTCTTTATCATCACTCACATCATTGACAAGATTCGTAACCTATCAAAAATCAATATTTCAAGACTCCCCCCTTTCAACTTAGAATTTTACTTAAATTTATTATTTCTTACTACATTTGTATATCTTCTTCATTAATTAAGGGATTTACTTCAAACTTCTGTTTGTCCCCTATTACAATAGATGAAACTTTTGAACAAGTTGCAATGTATGATAAATATATGTTATAAGCTTTATTTACTCTTATTTTTTTGAGCTTAGAAGGTTTAAATTTACTAGTTTGAGTTTGTTGCATAACATTTTAAAATATAGATTAACCTAGGCTAAGACATGAAAAGGTTGAATTGTGTAACATTGCCTAACTGTTGCCAGTTTTATTTACCAGGCTTTACCAAAAATCCATCAAGAGCACTAAATATACATTTACACACCAGGGGTACATAAGATAAATGCTGTTCCTTCCCTCTTGTTGGCAGTAAGGCCCTTTGTAAAGTTGTGCACACTATTCAAAATACATTGATTCAGGTTCTAATGTATTTAGTAATGTAATTTTAATGTTAAACACTCACCAGATATTATCTTGATATATATAAGTTGTCAAATGAAGAGAGCTACTCGAGTAGGCAGGAATGCCTATTATCAAGCTATAGAGTCTGTATCTTACATTTCCCTTAGTATCAATCTTGCTAAACAAAATGCCCGCAAACAAAAAATCATGAATAATTAGACTTCAGGATCTGTTGACAATTTACATCAATTTTGATTTAAATAACTTTTATCATCGTTTTATATTATGGTTAATTTGATTTATCTTTTATTTCAGAATATTTTTTCACTACAATTTCTCGTATTCATAAAATATGGATGCCATAGATAGTTGAGACCATGGAATTAGTTGAATTTATATGAAATTAATGCAAAAAAGCTAAAGGTGTGTTTCTTAAAGAATTGAGGCTTGACATTTATTTGTTTACTCACATTATATATATAAATGTATAATTAATTGGTGTTAATGTCCCTGACTAAAAGTAGATTATGAATACAGGAAGATTTTGATGAAAGATAAATTATTAAAATCTGTGGAAAATATTAACGTTTTAAAAAAAACCTCACTATAGAATTTGCATGTAAAGAAAACAGTAGATAATGATAGAAGATGATGATGATAATTATCCAAATGTTTAGCCATCATTAATTTGCCATTACCCAAAAGTGCTGCTAGATTATAGCAACTTCTTCAAAGAGAATCATTTGCCAAGATATGCTAAATTTCAGTTTTTTTGTAGCCTTGTCAAAAAAATCATTAGAAGTAAATTTGGAGACTTCTTACTTTAATTTTCTTTGAAAGTTTCTTATTGGTTGATGATTAAAATGATTGAATTAGAAGTATAAAAGAGTATTAATAAATGTGTACTGTGTTGCCTCAATTGCTTGATTGAAATATTTAACTACTTTATTTTGCAGTTACCTGTCTCTCAAAGCGTAAAAATAACATTAAACTTTTATTAAATGCATCTCATGTAGACGACTTTTCATGATTAGCTTTTGGTGAGCTAAACAAAATCACTTAGTAACAGGGGCTACAAATGTCAAAGTGTTTGGATTTTGCTTTTCTTGACCGTAACAAAGTAGCTACATGGGGGATATGGAAAATATTCCACACAGGATTCAACACTATATAAGACAGCATGTTCTGTGTAAAGCCCAAAGGACAAGGTCACAATTGGATGTTTATTTAAAATGTCAAGATTTTCTCTTAACAGCTGGTCTGTACAATAAATGTGTTATTAGATAAAGAAATAAACTAGGGGAAATGTTGTCCATACTGAGGCATCATGTTGAACAAAAGAATTAACTCACGGGTCAAGGTCACATGTAACTTGGAAAATTGAGAGGTCAAACATTAGTCTTGAGACATCATATCTGGACTGTTACTCTTTTAATTTTGAAAATCTAAGCATAAATATTTAGTACGATAAGATGGCATGTTGCACGTAAGAACTATATATATGTAGATCAAAGGTCAAGGTCACAATAAGAGGTCAAAAGTAATTGTCTGAAACATCTATGTGAACTATTAGCATAGCTTGGTTAACATGTTTAGTGTTTAGGCTGATTTAAGAGGCTCTAATTTATGGGAGGTGCCTTTGATGTATATTTAGTAAAAACAAAAATGTTTAAGTGTTTATTAGGTTAGGAAGTGCAGGAAGATCAGTAAGCATGATGTTGATCTAAACACTTTCTTGGGGCATTACCCTACATACGTCATGTTGTCTATGGACATGCAGGCTTTTTGTGTCTAAGAAGTCCTAATGAAAGACTTGATTTTGCATGTAGTAATTCATAAACAGGAATCTGTAATCTTCTGACTTCCTCCCTATAATATGCCCTAAACATTTAAAGAGGTCTCCATTTATTCATGCAGACTTTACCTTACAAAATGATTTTCATATGTAGTTGCTTCCCTTTGAAAGAGGAAACTCTATTTTCATATATTGTTATTTCCCTTTAAATGCGATATATCTAAACTGAATTTCATTACATATTAATGCTTTTCTTAATCCTCTCTAAATAATCAAGGATTGAGAAAAAGTTATATTGAATGTTTTCTTGATCAAAACTGGATGACTTTTCATTTCTAAGTAATATTTCTTGAGTAATGGCCATTCTCGACAGAACACATTTATTCACCAAGAAAATGTGTTTTCGTACATTTTAATGCAAAACTTCTATTTTATGTATTTTAAAGCACTTTCCCATGGTATAATTTAAACAGTTTTTAAGTTAAATAGGTGCCAACCTTTTTTTCTTATAGAATCAAATATGGAGGCATTTCAATTGGTTTTAGATTAATTTAATTTTTGTAATTAAAAAAAAAGAAGATAATAGTGATTATAACAAATAAGCAATAATAAAATCATTTTAAGGATTAATGAATAAATTCTTAATTGAGAAAAAAAAGAAGTGATTTCAAAGCTGATGTCTGGATATTTAAAATTTATGCGAATAGATCATAATGTAATAAGTATAATGAGTAAAAACTAGTGGGACAAATAGAGGGGTGGTGCTTTCTTCAAAGGAATTATAGTATATTCCTAGTTACAGCATTATATGACTGTACAACACTTTAAACTTGCAAAAAAAATTTCTTTTCTGTCAGATGTATTTTTACACAAACAAAAAATATTGAAATTGAAAAAAAAGAAAAAGATTTAATTCTATTATACAACAATATTAGTATCACATGTTCCCATGTATTACAATAATGACTCCTAAAACTTCCAAGTTTTCTATATTGAATTCATTTTTCCATTTTGTTAGTTATCACCCAAATTGTTATCACAGTATAATGTGATTGGTAAAACTTGGCTATATTTTTTTATATTTTATCTTGAACAGGACATAATGAAACATCTACAGATATAACTACATAACATCTAATGTCCCTTCACTACATTATGCCTAATGTCCCTTCACTACATTACATCTCATGTCCCTTAACTACATTGCACCTGATGTACCTTCACTACATTACACCTGATGTCCCTTCACTACATTATGTCCCTTGACTACATTATGTCTTATGTCCCTTGACTACATTACACCTGATGTCCCTTCACTACATTACACCTGATGTCCCTTCACTACATTATGCCTGATGACTCTTCACTACATGATGTCTGATGTCCCTTCACTACAATATGCATGATGTCCCTTCACTATGTTATGCCTAATGTCCCTTCACTACATTATGTCTGATGTCCCTTCACTACATTATGTCTGGTGTCCCTTTACTACATTATACCTGATGTCCCTTCACTACATAACACCTGATGTCCCTTCACTACATTATGCCTGATGACTCTTCACTACATTATGTCTGATGTTCCTTCACTACAATATGCATGATGTCCCTTCGTTATGTTATGCCTAATGTCCCTTCACTACATTATGTCTGATGTCCCTTCACTACATCATGCCTGAAGTTCCTTCCCTACATGATATCAGATGTCCCTTCACTACATTATGCCTGATGTCCCTTTACTACATTATGCATGATGTCCTTTTTCTACATTATGTCCCTTCACTACATTATGTCTGATGTTCCTTCACTACATAATGTCTGATATTCCTTCACTACATTATGTTTGATGTCCATTCACTACATTATGCCTGATGTCTCTTCACTACATTATATAAGATGTCCCTTCACTACATTATGCCTAATGTCCCTTCACTACATTATGCCTGATATCCCTTCACTACATTATGTGCGATGTCCCTTTAATACATTATGCCTGATGTCCCTTCACTACATAATTTCTGATGTCCCTTTACTACATTATGCCTGATGTTCCTTTACTACATTATACCTGAGGGGCATCCGTGGCCGAGTGGTTAAGGTAGTTGCCCCTTATAGCTGTGGGTTGAATCCTGACATGGACTTTGGATTCTTTCATGTGAGGAAGCTATCCCCTAGCTTATGGAACGTCAGTGGTTCTACTCACTACATTATACTTGATGTCCCTTCACTACATTATGCCAGATGTTCCTTCTCCTTATTATGTCTGATGCCCCACCACAACATCATGCTTGATGTCCCTTCAGTACATTATACCTGATGTCCCATCACTACATTATGCTTGATGTCCCATCACTACATTATGCGTGATGTCCCATCACTACATTATGTCTGATGTCCCTTGTTTTGCCTGATGTCCCATCACTACATTATGTCTGATGTTCCTTGTTTTGCCTGATGTCCCATCACTACATTATGCCTGATGTCCCATCTCTACATTATGTTTGATGTCCCTTGTTATGACTGATGCCCCATCGCTACATTATGCCTTATGTCCCTTGTTATGCCGATTGCCCCTTCACTACATTATGTCTGATGTCCCTTGTTATGTCCTGTCACTACATTATGTCAGATGCCCCATCACTACATTATGTCTGATGTCCCTTGTTATGCCTGTCTATCATGTCCCATCACTGTCTCATGTCCCTTGTTATGCCTGATGCCCCATCACTACATTATGTCTGATGTCCCTTGTTATGTCTTATGTCCCATCACTACTTTATGTCTGATGTCCCTGTTATGTCTGATGTCCCATTACTACATAATGTCTGAAGTCTCTTGTTTTGCCTGATGTCTCTTCACTACATTATGTCAGATGTCCCTTGTTTTGCCTGATGTTCCATCTCTACATTATGTCTGAAGTCCCTTGTTATGTCTGATGTCCTATCATTACATTATGTCTGATGTCCCTTGTTATGCCTGATGTTTATATACTACATTATGCCTTACTACTTCTGAATATCTTCCCTTGTCATAATGTTTAGGCTGAGAGGTTATTGCACTGGATCAGTAATCTAAGGATCCTGGGTTCGGTGTGGGCTTGCCATTGTTTCATGAGCAATAAACTTTACACTCATTGCTCAGTACTGGTTGATTCCAAGAACTGATTCAAGAGTGTGCCTATAAGCTATAAGCTTCTTGCACAATCGAATTGAAATAAATTTTGTATAAACCAATGTTCAGACATTATGCTGGACCTTCTATCTTTTCATTGTTTCAGATGTCACTCTTATCGTTTAATTCTGCAGTATATTGTAATACACTTCTATCTTTGAACGCTACTGTCAAATTATTTATCTTCTACTTTCAAATTGGCTTATCTCCCGGATAATCAAACATGCATCAATATCAAAGTCAATATCACAGCTGAAACCGACAAAAAAAAACTTTGGTATTCAATTTCATTATATACCCATCTGCATATTTATTAAAAATGTAAAGGAGGAATTTCATTAGATTTAAAATATTACTAATCATTTTCTATTGTAGCGATTTGAAAATTGTTTATCACTTTAGGAAGAGTGTCTGTCAGTTGATTACTAATGACTAAATCATGATAAACGATAAGTAAAATTGATCGTAGAATGATTTCTATCACAACAATACCACGATGAATACAAAAAATATTTTGATTCTTTCCTCAGGTTTTTTGGGGGCAATTCATCATCTGTTTGAAGTGGTGTCAAATTTTCGAAAACATTGCCATTATTCTAGCCTCGTAAATTATAAATTTGGGCAAATGAGATCGTTTACTATTCACGGTCATTCAGGCTGGACTAACCACTGGCGACACCATATAAGGTTTCAAGCTTTTGTTTACTTCAAATATATTGTGTTTGTTGTAAAGAATTTACAAAATGTTATCTATGCAGGAATTTATGTTGGTCAAGCAAGCTTTAGCATGATCATGATGTACGTTACCATGTAAATGTAAAAAAATAATCCACTTTATACTAAATTTGTAACTTTGATTATTTAATAATTATTTACCATTGTCCATAACATCAGACTTACATGTATGCCACCAATCTACAGCCAAGTCAGTCTGCACTTTCTAGTAGTCTGAACAAGCCTTATACCATTTGCTGCTTAAGTTTTCTATTTTGATAGAAATTTGTCAAATTTGGAATGAACATATTGTCAAATTTAAGCAAGACAAAGATAAATATATTTTACAAATTCAGCATAATAAAGGTTCAAATTTTTAAAGCTATGCATCCTGTATAACTTCTTTAATAAAATTTGGAACCAAACAATACTTTTGAAAAAATCACTTAAGTGATATTTTGTTGCAGTCAAAATAACACTGATATAAATAACACAAAATTAATGGCATTTTTCTATAAACAGTGTCCAACAAGACTAAGTGGCATTTCATAATGGCAAAAACCACACTGGTGACACTTGGTTATGGTCAAAACTACACTGGTGGCACTTGGTTATGGTCAAAACTACACTGGTGGCACTTGGTTATGGTCAAAACTACACTGGTGGCACTTGGTTATGGTCAAAACTACACTGTTGGCACTTTGTTATGGTCAAAACCACACTGGTGGCACTTGGTTATGGTCAAAACTACACTGTTGGCACTTTGTTATGGTCAAAACCACACTGGTGGCACTTGGTTATGGTCAAAACCACACTGGTGGCACTTAAACCGGTTACAGTCAAAACCACACTGATGGCAAGTTGTTGGCATCAAATTTTTACATCACCCCCTATTGTAGAACATTTTTTGGTGTAACGAGCTGTAGATGTAGGTTTTGAAAGGTAGATCTTCATGTACATTTATTTCAATGATTTTGTATGTATATTTAATAATGTAATAAAATTTGGCCTCAAGCACTTTTTGTGGCTAGTATTGTATGGTCATTTTAATAATTGAAAAAAAGAATTCCTGTGGCATTTACTACATGTATTTCATTGTAATACAGATTTAAATAAATGTAATAACCTTGGTTAAGAATTTTGTATTGTAAATGCTGATACTCATCCCTAACATTTCATAATTTTCACTAAAAAATTTGAAGTTTTCCAAGGAACATTAGTTCAACTTGTATGTCTGCTTGTGCCTGTAGTAATGCACAATGGAGTCTTCCTCCACCAGTGGTGGTGGTGTTTGTTCTTTTCACTCCACATCATGACAGTAAGCCACATTTAACAGTATTTACCAGATCACAGGTCAGCTACAGTATTGTTCCTGCACAGGCTGTCAAGCAGTTTACCAGTACTAGTTACCTTCACTTTCGCAATGAACTTCAGTATATGCCAGACAGAGGTACAGTACGAATGACTGTAGAAAGGATTAATAGTGAAAGTGACCTGCATCTTACGGGAATCGAACCAAAGTTGCCCGATTTTAGTAACAATATTGTGTCAGAAGTGTCTGTCAGTGTTCAGCAGCATTTTGCACTAAAGTTAGAACTTTGAATGAATGTTTTAAATGGGGGTATTTCAAATTGCTATTTAGATGGTTCCATTCTATGAAATTAAATACCGGTATGTCCATGTTTGAAAATTATTTTTACATATTGCTATTAGTTTGAAGCCTGTTTGTTGATAAATTTAATGGATTGTCATGATACTGATGCATGTTATATCAACTGATCTGTTGTACATGTTTCAGGGTTTGCTGTAAGACAGAACCTGGGATGGTGACTGTGACATGTTTCAGACAGAGAAACTGATGGACCCACTCCTAGTTTCATGCAGACAGAAATAAACAGTTATGATAGCAAGTAAACTATAGAAATATGTTCTATAAAGGTTAGATTAAAGTAGTATACTTTCATTCTTCTTTCACCAAATGTTTAATATTCTTCAAAATGTTCCAAAGTGCGTAATACAGTGAAAACTCGCTAAAGAGACCACTGGAGGGACTTTGCAAATTTGGTCTTAATAGTTGTCAGTTTGTTCTTCCATCCTTTAGAAGAAGTTTCTTAATGGTAGCTTGACTAAACTGACATACTTTACAGTTCTCTTTGAAATTTTCATTCAGCAAGGTTCTTGCATGGATTTCTACTCTTGAAGACTATGTGATCAGGGTTAAAGATGTCACTGAGGCAAAGTCTACTCAGACATTTTGAAAAATTATTCTTAAAAATAATAGAAAGGAATAATTTTAGAGATTTTTTAAATAACTTCATGACATAAGAGGAATATGTATGTCATGCATATATTTATATCTTCTTCTTTTTGTAATGGTTTAGAGTTTCAGGTGTTAAAAATTTAGTTGGTGGACCAGTGGGCTCGAGCCTTTCCTTCATCATGGCAAGACTGCGCATTGTAGGTATTATGTAATTATGGTAGTAGTGTAGTATAATTTAGCAATCCTCTGACAGTACTGTTTTTAACCCTGTTACCTGCTTGATCTGAAAAGGATTAGCCTTAAAGCCACCAGTAAGGAGCCAGGCCAGCCTGCACATTCTTGCAGTCATGCCAGGCTCTATACTGGGTGGTAGCATATTGATATTAAAGTCCTTAAAGTTTCAAATTGACTGTTCTAAATTAAAATAAGGGTCAGTCCATGATATAAATTTAGCAAGTTATAGGTATCTTCTTATCGATTCCAAAACAGTTTTAAACATAGAAAGGCTCTTTTTATTTATTTTTTTACACTTAAAAATATTGTACTTAAAAAGTGTTTAAGAAAAAATATTATGTTGAAATTTTAGGTAGGGTTTTAACCATTTAACAATGATTTTGTGCATGCGCTATTAAGAGATTAATACACGGCAGAGTAGGGCCGGAAGGTGATAATCGGCCCGCAAAATGAATAATGGCCCAGAGGGCTTCAGCCCGAGGGCATTATTCATTTCAGGGCCGATTACCACCTTCTGGCACAACTATGACCTGTATTAATGTCTTTAATACACTTGTTAGATTTAATAGTAGCATTTTTCTATTAATAAATACTTTAAAATTTCTTTCGTTCAAATTCCTGTCTGCATTTCTACTGTGGACTCTACCGTACAGTTCAGTAACTTCTACAGAGTGTGTTAAAAGTACTGTATGTACACTACTATCTAGAAGCAAGTTTTATTTTCATTTTTTTCGGAATGAATTTGTTGTATTATTTCTTTTAATTTCAATAGTAATAAAACTGTTTTTGTACGAAATACGCTTATTTAGCTCTCATAATAAAATCAAGCGATTTGTGCTTAAACTTTCTTTCACTTTTACAGTTAACACTTTGATGACATAAAATATGACGTCATTGCTTCAGTTTGTGCGCGTGTACATGTTCGGCGGGCTGATAACTAGTTCTTGGCCCCGGGCCGCAAACTCATAATAGGTCACATGACACTCATAATCAGTTGAAATCATAGGCGATTTTCTACTATATATAGTAACAAGTGTATTAATCACTTTTAAGACAACATACTTCATTTGTACTATATCTTTTTCATACAAGCATTTCGGAAGTATTCTTTTTGAAAATTCTAACAATGATTTTTGCAGCAGATATGTAGCTTAACACACATAAAAGTGCAATAAAGTTTTTTTTATGGGGCTATCAGTTTCTCCCCTATTATAGATCAATTCTATAAATAATATGTAGTTTTTGACTGAATGACCCAATAATTTAGGTCCACAATGAAAGGTGCACAGTTAATTTATTTTTGTTATCTTAATGTGTTTATGATACAGGATATTTGAGTGCTTATGAAACTTGTATTAAATATTTGAATTATTGAAATACTGCCTCACTGAACAATTGCATTGAAACTGAAAATATTGAATCATTATTAAACAAGTTTTCTTGCGTTCTATAGAAGAATTATTTCCTATTTACAGTTGTACAATAGGGTGCTAACCCCTGAGTGCGTCAATAGATAGAATTTACACTTTGAAATTTATTTTTTTTCAAATGTTTCTTTCAATTTTTCTCCAATACATTATTTAGCAAATGTTTGACATCTTTAATATTTTTAACATTTCAAGCTGTTGTTAGACAATGGATTAAAGTTTTAAAACTTCTTACGACTTCAATGGAAGTCTTTAGAAGCGTCCTATGTAAATACATCTAGATGTTTGCTAGCCTGGTACAACGAAGTATCTTTTAATTTATCTATAATGACAGATTTCCATTTAGAGAAGTAATTTTAGGGCACAATGAGTACTTGTAAATTTGAGTTGTGGGCCTATACAAGGTGTTGAATTGAAGTTTGATCGCACATATTGTTAAGAGAAGTTTAAACACTGAACAAGTGTAAATAAGGTTTCCTCTTTTACTTCTTTGAAAGCTTCTGGCAATTTTAGTGAAAAAAATATTTTCAGTATATGTCAACTTGAAGACAAATTGATTTGTTTATAGGAAATGTCTTAATATTTAATTAAGCAAACATCCGTTCCTATTTTAATTTATGCTCAAAAAACATTATTATTGTTATAAGTCTGCAAGTTTTCTCAGAGTAAACTTGTTAAGATAGAGAACTAGGTGATATCCTTAGAGGACAAGATAAAAGGTCAAGGAGAGTGCATGTCAAATTAAGGGTTATATTTATTTTATAATTTCATATTTTAAATACTGACATTGAAGTAAGTTGATAAAGTAAGGGGCTTACTTAAATTTGGATTCATGTATCTAGAGAGCTCTGTGGTGAAATGATAAAGGTTCTTTTCTTTATATTTCAAATGAACTAGTCTCCTGGGTGTGTTCAAATCCTGTTACAGACTTACCTGACTATATTAGCAAGCTATTTGAATAGCTTATAAAAGTTTGGCTGTTCTGCAAACATTATTGAAGACCCCCTGTCTTTTCAAAGTTAAGTAAAGCTTATAAGTTGTCATGCAACCTCAGAGTTAAAGATACATGTATATTCACTACAGATACAAAATCACTAAGAGTTCAAGTTATATTCACTACAGATACAAAACCACTAGGAGTTAAGATATATTCACTACAGAGTACAGATACATAACTACTAAGAGTTAAAGCTATATTCACTACAAATACAAAACCACCAAGAGTTAAGAATATATTCACTACAGATACAAAACCACTAAGAGTTAAGAATATATTTGCTACAGATTCAAAACCACCAAGAGTTAAGAATATATTCACTACAGATACAAAATCACTAAGAGTTTAAGATATATTCACTGCAGATACAAAAGCACTAGGAGTTAAGAATATATTCACAACAGATACAAAACCATTAGGAGTTAAGAATATATTCCTAACAGATACAAAACCACTAAGAGTTAAGAATATATTCACAACAGATTCAAAACCACCAAGAGTTATGAATATATAGTCACTACAAATACAAAATCACTAAGAGTTAAAACTATAGTCACTACAGATACAAAACCACTAAGAGTTAAAGCTATATTCACTACAGATACAAAACCACTAAGAGTTACAGCTATATTCACTACAGATACAAAACCACTAAGAGTTAAAGCTATATTCACTACAGATACAAAACCACTAAGAGTTAAAGCTATATTCACTACAGATACAAAACCACAAAGAGTTAAGAATATATTCACTACAGATACAAAACCACAAAGAGTTAAGAATATATTCACAACAGATACAAAACTACTAAGAGTTAAGAATATATTCACTACAAATACAAAACCACTAAGAGTTAAGAATAATTATTTGCTACAGATACAAAATCTCTAAGATTTAAAGTGATAGTAATCGATAAAGATACAAAATGGGTTAGACCGTTAGTGTTAAAAGCATTCATAAGATTTAAGGCATTGTTACTATAATCACAAAATCATTAAGGCATATTCACTCAAGTAACATTCACTATTAGTTAAAAGTAAAATAACCAGTTAAACTACAAAAATAATCACTTGAGTTAAAGTTATACTGGAAGTATTAGTAAAATCACTAGAATCATTGGCAGTATTACCAAAGATTTTTTTATTATCACTAAACTAAAGTAATACTCATCACTAGCATTGTAGACTAAAGACAAAATCATATGAGTCAGAAAATAACTATAGTAATTAGCAAAATCACTAAAGTTAAAGCTTGATGACTGGATTTTTAAGTGTATATAAGCATATATACTACAGTTGTTGCAACATCTTTAAAGTTAACAGCATTATATAAAGTTAATAGTGTACAATAAAAATGTGAGAAAAAATCACTATGATACTGGAATTGTATTACTATTATTAAAGGCATTAAAGTTTTAGTTTCTATTTAGAATGGTATTTTTATATGGTAAAATCACTTGATAGAGGCAACACCCTCTAAAGGCCAAGTAATTGCAATATTACTAATGGTACTGGAAAATCACTATTATTATTTTTTAAATCATATATTATGCAGCATTGCTGGTGTTGAGGGCAAAAGCCCACTTGTGTTACATTGAAACTACCAGTTTTAGACAAGTCTTAAAATTGGGAATAGTGCCATGTAATTTTTAATAGAAGTCATGTGCTTATGATAGAAAAGTTATTTTTTTTATTGATTAGGTGTTGTTACCATTATGAATATTAATTGAAGTGCAATATCAAAAATATTGGATGTAAAAAACTACCAATAGCTGTTTGATAAGTAAATATTCTTCAAGGAAATGTTTTCTGATTTGCAAAACTAGACTTTTTAACTGATAATAATTAAGCATCTCTGAAAAACAAGTTATTTGAGAAAAACTTTGAGAACTGTGTATTTATTAATTTGTATCTTTTTCAAGGATGTTATACTTTCTTTTTTAACAAATGACTGTGTTTTTGTGATGTTAAGTTTATCATGAGTTATGTTTTTTTGTTCGAAAGACAGAATAAAGTTTACTTATTTCATAATTTTATCAAAGAATTTGTGAGAACATTTTCAATTGTAAAGTTTAAAGCATAAGTTTTGGATAAGTTTTGTGTAGCATCTAATTTTTGTTTTTCCATCACATTCCTTTCTATTTTCAAGCAAGGTAAACATTTGAAATCTGGTAAATAAATGAAATAACATGAACAAGATTTTACATTACAAGCTTTATTGGGCAAGCATAACACCTCATATTGTGTGAACAGGAAAATCAAGTATCAAAAAACCACATTAAATCCATTTATTTTCAGGTCTCGGCACTGCCCTATCTTTCATAGCTGCTGCAGTTATATCCAAATTTTGAAATGGTAGCAAGCGCATGAACAGACCGGTAGGCATTTGAAGTTCCTATTCACCAATTAAACTAATGATGACATGGCAAATCTTAATGTGTAAAGGCTATATTTGTGATTTCAGTAAACTATAGTGAGTATGAAGTGCTAGGGGTAATTTCTATTTTTGAGATTTGTTGTACCATTTTTTAATACATCCATGTTGGTTTAAAGGTAATTCTTTGAATAGAGCTAAAACTTTGAAAACTTCAAATGTGTGAATTAATGAATGAAAGTTCCGAACATAGAGGGCTAAATCGGTAATCACAAGTCAGTAAGACTGGGTAAAAATGAATGTTGAAAAATTTAGGAGACCAAGTTGTGTTGTGTTCGAATCCCACATTATTATTTCCAAAAGTATTATGTCACGGTTATGAATTGTTTTCTAATTACTACCGTCTGTTGAGGCCTTAAGCGAAGCGCATGAAGTCTATAGTACTTCCCCCATGGCCTCTGAGGCCATGATTAATCTGTTTTCTCTAGTTTCCCATTATTTATGTTTTGGCATGGGCTAAACCATTACAGGTAAAGGTAATGTAGACTGTCATTAAACGTGAAGTAGAGTTCATGAAGCTTGCTTATGGTGGTAAATTCTCGTATTTATTCGCTAGGTTTAAGATTTTATCCATCATTTTATATATACAGTCCATGTTGGTTTAAATTTGGGAATTCTTTTTTGAATTTTGAGAGTAAAACTTTTGAAAACTTCAAACACTGTGCTGGAATTCACCCGCATGAAAGTTAACCGAACCATAGAGAGGCAAACTCCGCCCCCTGAACTCTACAATCTGAACCTGATGTATACAATGTAAAGTGTTGGAAAGTTATGATTTTGTGACTGTTTGTTACTTGCTGTTCACAAACTGCATCCTAACATTATTTATTGCCTCTCATACCAAGTTTTATGTGCGTTTACTATTGTTTATGACCCTTTTTGAAGAAAAATTAAAATTTACTGTGGATATCTATTAGGGACAGAGGGAATTAAAGCTTCTGCTGGATTTTATATATACTTGTTTTGGTAAGTTTTGCTTTACCGTATTTTGAACCGCAAAGATGTGATTTATTTCTATTTGTTGTTTTTATAAATAAGATTTTGAAACAAAAATCTAAATTTTTATTCTAGTAAACATGGTGAAAGGTGTCATTTACTGTCCAAATTATCAGTTTTATTTTGAGGTTTTTAAACATTGAAAATTCTAATTAATTTTCTTGACAGGAAAATTCTGTAACTATTTCATATAATTATGTTCTATTACATTACAATTATCTGCTATAAATGTGATATGTTTCCTGTCATTGAAAAACAAACAACGGACATAAAAAGATCGGTGCAAATTGTCATATCTTGGTTACAGGAGATTCAGTCTAATACTTGATTGAACAATAATGTTTCTTCAAGTTAAAAAAATAGATAAAGTCCCAATAAATTCAGCCATAATATTTAAAGAAATTAAGAATTGATATTATATAATAAATAAGTTTAAAATATGACCATGAAGACCTTTTTTATAATTCAAGTATTCAGATTTCATTATCAACAGAAGTTGTAGATATTTGAATATGTAATTTTGATTTTTGGGATGACTATTGTATAATTTTTTTTTTCTCAAAACAGACAATTTTTGATTTATTTTTGTGATATCATTGTATGGTTTGTGTAAGAGATATTGTTGGCTTTACATATTTCAATCTTTGGAAACGGTGCATTGCTTTATGAAGCGTTAACGGCTTATATAAATGGCTTAAACTTAAATCTCCATTCCTTTATTCTCATTTATTCATTTTCTGCCCCTTTAAACGACCCCTTTTTATAAAAACATTTTGCCGAGATAATTTCAAGTGCCTGACTGTACCTTTTGAATCTGGTATATTGGTATCGGATTTCCATAGTCGCTGACCGGAAAATTCACAATTTCAAATTATTGGCATGCTTATTGAAAGTCTGTGTCAGTTATTTTTACAAAAATAAATCCGTTTTAATGAAATCTTCAGCTGGCCTGTGATTCAATACATACAAATGTTTATCAAAATAATTTTTGTATATATTTATATAAATAAAATTTCCCTTCTTATCACGTTTCCCTAAACTTCTGATTGTCCTAGGCAGTGCTTATCTTCAATATTTTTGTAAAAATTCTATTTTCTTGATGAATTTATCAACAAAATATATTATAACATTTCAACCATTCGCATCTTTGTGTATTTTGATGATATAATTTGTACTTAGAATATTGTAAAATTGTTTTATCTATATGAAAATTTCTGGTCATAGAGTCTGAAAGATAAAATACAATTTTTTTTGCAATTTTTATCAAAATATTTTTATGTTTGATTTCTAAATTTTAATACCTGCATCTAAAAACATTACATTTTCAGTTTAAAATTTACTTTTTTTAGAGCAAAATGGAAGAAACATTTTCTGACAGTTTGATATCTTAAAAGAAAGAATTTGTATAAATGAAATATTTGAATTCTTTAAATCATTTGTATGCATATAAAGATGGTAAAAAGTTTGAGAATTTAACTCTTTTTTAAGTATTTTACAGTCTGTTTTAGATATCCAACTTTCTTTAATCCACTGCAAGACGGGAAAAAATCAGTTACTTTATGACTGGAACATCACAAAGTACCAATATAATAAATTTTATATAAACTAGGAATTGTTTTTGCTGTCCGTCTTTTGATTGGGTAAATAATGGTGAAGAATCCCTCTTTGATCATGAGAAATACATATATCATTTTTGCTTTTCTAGAATTTTTACATTATTAATATTATAATAATTATACATAATTATATTTTGCAAAAATCTCACATAAATATATATAAAGATTAGCATATAATGTTTTTTAATTTTTGTAATGGGAAAAATGTTAAAATTTTAAAGTTAATATATTTGTGATGACATAAGCTATTTGTATTGCTTTGGAATTTGTTCATCAATGACATGTCATTTGAGTTCATTCATTGACGAGGCTTTTTTTAAAACATGTCAATAAGCAGTATTCAGCATTATGTCACTTGACACATGTTTATTTACACTGTTAATTAGTTTATAAATTATTCCCTAATGATGTTTCATGTCAGGCACAATTAAGATGAACTACAAATTGTTCATTCTGTACTTAAGTTATTTTCTTTAAATAAGTTTGAATGGCATTTTCTTTTTCTTACTGATTTTGTATGTTGTTTTGTTGTATTTTATAAGAACACTGCAGTATTTCCGGATACAAGAAGATCAAGTCATTTTGATTAATCTGATTTGTTTTTAAGTTTTGCATTATTGTATCTAAAGTTAGCATGTGATGTTATAAAACAGCCTTACATTTCTTTGTGTGTATTTATAAAAAAAGAAATGTTTATTTTACATTTCAAAAGAGACTGTATAGTAAAAAAATTATCAGTTTTTTTTAAAATATCAAAATTGAGCATAATGTATCTTTAACTGTTTAATGACAAGAAGGGACCTGAGAAATACATCATTAATCAACTAGCTTAAAGTTAGCAATAGCCTTGTGTAAAAAATATATAAGAAAATACAAAAAAAAGCTCAATAATTTGAAATGTTTGTTTATTAAACAATTCAGTGAATAAACTGTATTCAAAGTGTGTTGTTTATTTTCAGATTTAGATTCTGAAATCCGTGCATGAGGTGATTTTTTTTTTATTAAAGAAAGGCAATCACCTCGAAATCCCAGAGATACTTTAAAACTTTGTCATATCTGTTAAGTATCGATTGTATTTAATTATAACAAATAAACAAAAAAACAAGCTCGGATGAAAAATCTTTAAATATCTGAATGTCATTGATGCAAGTGTAATGATTTGAAAAAGAAATGAGGCCTAAAATAGACAAAGGAGATATTAGAATAATTACTCCTGAAATAATGGGTCAGAAACCACTAATTGTTAAGTCTTGTATCAGCCCATACACACTGTAAATTAAGAAGTAAACAATAGTTCTATGGAGTGCATTATATATTGTGAGGAATTCAGGTTTAGGAGTCTGGTTGGCAACAATAAGCATATGAAATCTGCTTTATAGAAAAACATGGCGCTAATAAAACTGCAAACAAAATGTTCAAAATATTAAAGAAGATGTTATTATAACATATCTCCATTTTCTAAGTATATTTTTTTTTACAATGAGATTTACCTTAAATTTTTCGTGCCTTAAGTGATTTCTTTATTACTTAAATATATACTGATTTGCAGAAAAGTTTTTTTGTTGTTTTTTTAAAATCCTCTGATTTCATTCAGATTTTCTAGTTTGAAACTAGAGTATTGGCTATACTGCCATATTGAAATAAGAAACAATGGGTGTGTGCTGTAATTAATTTAATTTAGATATAAAGAGTGGTATAAAGTTTCAACTTTGTAACCTGATAATTGGTTCATTGCAACAGTGCTCTTACTTTTTCCCTTAGTTTACATACTAATGCACGACACTGTTTCTAAGTTCATGGCTACACCTCAAAGCTTACTCTTGTATCTTTCACAAGCAGATTGTATTTCTTTGAATTTTAAAAACACTTTATATACAAGTATATATTGGATTATCCTAATCTGAAATGATAAGTGTTCAGAATCAGGTTTTGTTGGATCAAATTCCATAACTGTAAAATCTACATGTTTCTTCTTGAAATTATCCTTACCACACTAAATCTCTTAAAGTGGACTTGCCCATCTTTCAATATAGACCAGACCATTTATAATTTAAAGGGAAAATTTCTTAGTATATAGCCAGCAATACAAACCATGATCACATGACGTAGATGTGCCAGCTGATATTAGTCTGCACTTGTTACATTGTGAAGATTGTGTAGCATCCAGCATAGCTGAGGTTAAGGGTTAAAGGGGGGTTGTTCATCTTTGAATATTGTCTTCCTGAAGTTTTTGTGGACAAATTTCAAGACAATGAGTTTGTTAAAAGATCAAATATTAAAGTAGAATTAATAAATTTGTAACAGTACTGAAGATATAATAAGTGTTAGATGGCTAATCTAATGCAAATCTCTGCTTTATTTATGGCAAGGTTAACATATAAGAATGAAACATTTCTAATATAATGCAGAAGCTTTTGTTGAACTATTTGAAGTAATTACAAATTAATTTAGATTAATAGACATCAAAAATGTTATGAAACATGAAATAGAGAACTGCTACCTATTGTTTTTTTGATAAACAAAAAATAGTTTATATATATATATTTTATATCTAAATTTTAGTGCCCAATTTAGGTCAGTTCAGTTGTTTCCTTATATGACAGTAGAACTGCAGATTACTGCTTAGTAACAGACTTTAAAATGATTAATGTAAATAACAAAACATTATTTCATAATCATTACAATTTTTTTTTTACTAGACCCATGTTTAGTTTAAACATTTATTATGAAAACTTTAAGCTTTAATTAAACCACTCTCAGATGTGTGCTTCTTTGAAATAACTGGTACTGGTTAGTCATATGAAAAGAAGTCATTAATTTGATGCAATTCTATCATACCAAACTCTACATACTGAAAATTATACTTGCTACAATGCAGTTGTATCAATAATGGAAGTAAAGTTATTTCATGCAGTATAAATTATATCACTTGTTAAAGTTGATTTACAGACTAAATATATCACATTTTTATGACATGCACAGCTGAAGACTTTAATGTGAAAATGTTATTTGAATTTTATTTTATATTTCGCATAGTATGTAACCATATCCCTGATGTAAAATTTAATGTGTTTGAACTGTATATTCTTTCATATTATTGAAATCTGGATTTATATTTTGGATAAGACATGATAAAATAGATATCTACCGGTAGATATAATGATAGTACAGGTTTGTTTTTTGTTTTATAATTTTTTTTCATAATTTATCATAGTAATGTATTTATTTATTAACAGTTTGTAGTACATTTTGAAAGTAATATATTAAAATTAAGTCCAATTTTGTTAAAAGTATTTATATAGGTAATCATTAAATTCAATGGCTACAAAAATTAAGCGAACATCAAAAGCATAAGAAAAAGATTATTGAATTTTTTGTTGTTTTTTTTGTTTGTATTATTATATTACTGTTTTCATATCAAAGCAATGGCAATTGAGTTGAAAAATATTTTAAGATTCTAAAAATTTTAGTGTAAGTCACAAAATGTTTAACAAGTGATGGATTGATAGATGATGGATTTATATTATCATATTAAATTATTATAGATTATTATAAATTTTATGATCCCTTGATCAAAATAATTATTGAAGAATTTATTTGAATTTCGAACAGGCTGTTGAATTTATGTATAAATAATTTGTTTGCCCGTACACAATGTAATGAAATAACCTGATATGTAAGGGATGAAGATTAGATTTTATTTTAATTATGACATGGGATATTTTTGGTGCGATTGTCGCTGTCCAAGGTTTGTGGTACAAGCTACGATATTTGATGTCATGCTTCGGTGAGAAATGTGAGGGAAGACTTTTGTATCATATTTCAGTGTGAAAATACTGTGAAAATCAGTATAGAGATCTGTTGAGTCGTGTTAGATCTATTTTCCGTTTTAATAACTTTATTTCAACATTTCAATAGCTGTATGTTAATCCTATCTGTTGGTGTTTTATCAGGGGCAGCAAAGCCCGAAGCTTGTATCTCATTATACAACAGAAAATAGATAGAAAGCTGGGCTCTAATTTATTTTTGTCATGTAACCCTATATTGATAAAAATGATATTTTTAAGTTAAGTAATATTTGATTAAAATCGGCACCCCCCTTAATCTGTGTAATGGTTTTGACTTGCTTTGGTTAAGGAACTGACCGTGGTAAAAGTTCAGGATTACAATGTTAAAGTTCTAAGATTGAGCAGTTTTCAGTACATACCTCAGTATAGTCGGACAACATGGATGTACTATCTTTATTATGGTGATGAACGCCTGGCTTTATTATGGTGACATTTATTCTGAAAAGTTTGTTCTAATATCGCAGATATAATGTTACTGGTTAAAGTAGTACATAATTAAAAATGCAGTTATAATGTATTTCTACACAGTATTATTATCTTAAAAGTCATTTCTAAACATAGACTTAAGGATTCTCGTAAATAATTCAAGTTATTTTCTGATGTTAATTTTGAGCGATTCATAAATAATATTTACAAAAGCCGTAAATCTCTTAGCTGCTAATCATCAGAAATTAACATTTCATAAATAAACTTAATGATAATGCGAAACTATTGCATTACATAAATAATTTTCAAGATTAATGTAAACTGTGCAAGCTAATTACAATTCATAGGAGATTTTAATATAACAGTAATGGTACAAGATTTTCTTTATAGAAAAATTCTGTGCGGAAAAAAAAAATGCGCAAAAAAAAGAACACTTTAAAAAACTGATTCTAATGTTGCCATTGCTTGTTGAGAATAAATAATCAGAGTCTCGCAAAAAAGAACATTAGAGGAAATTAAAATCTAACGCAATATTGAGATCTCGGGGTATATAAACAAATTGTATATAGTTCCGTTTTGCAGTAAACTTTAACACAGAGGAGTGTTTTCTTACAAAATAACCCATTAAATATGATAGGAAAACATTAGTTAAGGGCAAGATACAGCTAATAGCTTATAGCTCCATGCTTTAGCCCATTATAAATTCTTTTCCTGGCCTAATGGGAGAATTGTGCTAATTTCTTTTGAAAAGGACTTTTCAAGATTGAAGTTTAGGTCTCCATGTTAAATGAAGTTCAGTAAATCATTTTAAAATTGCCTCTGTCTACCCTTGATCCTGTGACAACTAAATGTTCATTTTATAATAGAATAAAAAAAGGTTCAGGGTGAATAAGCTAATTTTAATTTCTAATAATATTAAAAAAAGGAAGAAAAGAAAAAAAAATAAGTGTCTTCTTTCTCCTATTATTTCGTTTAGATCTTCTAAAGATCTTTTTAAAAATTTCTTTTTATAAGTGTTAAAAGAAGAATATTTTATTTCATTTTTTTGACTATTAAATATTTGGATGCTTATTTATAACTTTAATTCATATTATTAATAATTTCTTCTTACTTGTCCGATAATCGTCAAAGCTAAAGGTCACTAACCTCTAAAAGGTCATGGTTTGACCTTGGTAGTATTTCTGTGACATTAACACTTACATAAATATCCAGAATTTATTTACTTTCAATTTTATAAAAAATTTATATATTTTTTTTTGTTGGGTTTCAGCGACTTGAAAAAGGTCATTCTATAATTTTCAGTTGAATGTAAATTAACCATGACGTTATTTTTCTCCTGAGTTTGTGTCATTCATGTCTTTGATATAAATTATCCTGGAAAAATTAATAAAAATCTCAATTTACTCCATAAAACTTTTTCAGCAGATGTTATCAATAATTTTACACAACTAAAAACTAAGAAATCATTCAAATGAAATTTAATTTTTTGCTCACCTAGGTTGTTTCCAGTACTTAATGGTGTTATATTTGAGGGCATTTAGCAGATGCTCTATTCATAGCAAGAAAAATGTCACACCCAACAATACATAGTCTTCTAAGATATTGAAAAAACAACTGTTTTATTTTAAGAAAATGACTGGAAAACAGATGGATAATGATTTTGTTTTTTTAAGGCTTCGTTGTTCATAATATTAACAGTAACATTAAATGCTGCTCACAGTATGCCAATCATTTGACTTCACTTGACTTAACATTTTTTTAGCACTCAGAAGTCCCTGACGTTCTCAAATTTGTTGTCCTTTATTCAAAGCATTGTGGGTCCTGGTTAAACGAATAAGTTCAGGTATATGGGTAAGATTGAACTTTAACCTGCTTGAACTGAAAGTGGTTAAATCTTTGACATCAGTATACAGCCAGGCCAGCCTGCACAACTGCGATATACTATTGTGCGTGTGTGTATATTCTGGGCGTAATAATTGTCCATCCCTTTTGGGCACTGAGAGTATGGACCTTGGGGCATGTCACCATTCATGTCCTTAAAGTTTTTTATCTGCAAAAATGATATTCTGTTTGTAGATCAACTTTAAGATTTAAATTGATAATGGACAGTTCCAAAGATGGAGGGATGGGCAAGTCCATTTAGGAAATTAAGCAGGGTTAAGGATTTATAAATTGGTAAATATTCAGTAAGTGTGGAACCATCAATACTCGTGCAGGGAATGATAATAACTGACAGCCCAACATGTAAAATTTGTCAGCTACCTCTACACTTATATCATACAGTGACACTTTTTGTGGCATAAATTGACATTAATGTGAAATTTATGGCAGTTTTCTTGAAAAAATCACTGGTAATTGGTGAGTATATCACAAGTTTATCACAGTAAAATAACCTGGCTTTTATGAGGAAAGGGAATAACCTTACATTGTATATTCATGATATTGATGAGAGGGAATTTTATTACTTGTTCATTATTAATTTGATCTATAGTATATCTTTTGCAAGTTCTTTTGCATGTTCAAAGTCAACTCCAACTTCTTATACCTCAATGCAGTCATTGCTGATTTACAAATTCTAAAGTACGCCAACACAATTTTGCGTGGAATTTAATTGAAAGTTTACCGATTTCAAGAAGAATTATGTAATTTCACATGGATAATTAATTTTTAATCATTATCATTAATAATGATTTAGAATTTTTGTTTGATTTTTGATAAATTGCAACTGATTTTATTTCTTTAAAAGGTTTTAAAGATATTTACACTAGTATAATATCGCCTAATTTATTAAATAAATGAATACTTTTCATGGTTAATAAGACAGATTTTCTATTGGTATTAAAGATTTTTCTTTGAAAAAGTAGTCAAATTTTTTTTTTTCATGAATGTATTATGAATATGTAGATTATAAAATTTAATAGAATTGAAAAAAAAATATAAATAGATTGTTAAAATTTATACAGCTATGTTTTGCAGAATTTTGAGCTCTTTATGATCATGTTACTAAAAAAAGTATATTATTTGTAATTTTGACATGGTTTCATGATTATATTTTTGTTGCATGCTTGTAATAATAATAATTATAATTTATAATTATATATAAAATATTCCTTGAACCGGTTAACTCTTGTTATTTGCTTTATATATGTATGAATTTGTATTTTTAAAAAATTAAAAGCAGCTTTTTTTTTGTCATTATATGAATATAGTGATGTTCTTAATTAAGAATATTTTATTGTTTTTTTTCTGTATAATTGTGTAATTTTTGTTGTGTTAAACCCTGAAACTATTGAAACTAAAAGTGATAAGTTTTGCCAGGTCAGCCTGTACATCCAAGAAGTACATGACCTAGTTTTATAAAGTTGCCTGACTACCTAATAGTATAATGGACAGTTCCAAAATTTGAAGCTAGACAAGTCCATTAAAAAAAAAGGTTTAAATTTAGAATTTTAATATCAAAATCCCTCAAATTTATAATGGACTGGTCTACATTCAAATTATGAAAAAGCCATTTCACAAAAATGGTAGCATGGTAATGGTTAGTATTGAATGATATCTGATTAAAATCAAAGATGCTTATTGTAACTATCTAGTGACGGAGATAAGCGAAAATCTGTTTTAAAAACTTTTGAGTTTATGCTCAATTTTACTTGGTAGTGGGAAATGTTGTATGTTACCAACTGATATCTCTATCATTACAATCAGTGATGATATCACACTTCAGTGAGAGATACATTTATCTTTCACTTTCCTATCATGCCACAAATTTAACCTGTGACCCTTACTATCAACTTTAAGGATAGAAATTTAAAACCGTTTAATGAATCTAAACAGTGATAACTTTGATTAAACTTTTATAAACAAAAAACAGGTAATTAGTATTATCAAATTATTCCTACTTGTGATGATAAATGTATGTGTTTGATTTTAATAATGATGTTAATTTTCACAATTTACACATCATGGACTTGGATTAACAGGTAGAGATTTCATGTAATGTTTTTCTTATTTTGTGCAAATTTGTTAAAGAAAAATTTATCAACATATGTTACTGGTGCTAGGTTGTGTCTGAAATAATGCACAAAAGTGCACCTGAGGTCTTCCTTCACCGGAAAAGTCAGAAAGTCATCATATGACCTTTTAATTAATGTGTTGGTTTAACCGAAAAATTAAACAAGCAAACAAAAAATTCTTTGTTTGTAAATCTTAAGTGAACTCCACCCCCCCCTCCCCCTTTTTAGGATAAGCTGATTCACAACAGACACTTTGTATGTTAACTATAATAAAATCCTGTTAATACAAATCTGTTGTTTTAACATTGCTTGCTGTCAATATGAGTGATTATCTTATTTCCTGTGACATGCTCTATGTTATAGGAAACTTGCTTTTTTCTCAAATATTTACTACCCATAATGCAATGGAATGCACAGAAATAAGATAAATTTGATATTGTCTCTGTTATAATAAAGGGTCATAAATCTGCCGTCCTCCCTCTCTCTACTATAACCTCATTTTTCCGTGAATTCTCAACAAATATAAACACATGCAACAAATTAGTAGTAAATGATTTCTCATTTTACACAGACGAAACTTTATCTGTTTTCTTTTATAAAGTAATTATGAGTAAAACATTGGGGAACCCTGAGTTTAGAGCTTATCGGAAAAGCATTTGGGGAACATTGATGATACATTAAGACTGGTTTTAGAGTGGTGCTAAAAGCTCACGTCTGTATGTAAGAAATGTATGAAAACCAGTCAATTCTACATCTTGAAGCAAGATGAATATTTTTGGTATTCTATTTTATTTTAAATTAATGTGTAAGTAGGTATGTACATCTCAATTTTGAATTTCTTACACCAGCACTTTATACAGTTTCTTAATTATTGTTTAAAAATATTGAAGCTAATTTGAGTCCATTTGATATGCAAGAACTTTTTGTAGGCATCAATTTCATGAAGAATTTTTACAGTAAGTAAAGTTTTACCTAGGTGCAGCACTGTATGCTATGTTTCATTGTAACAGTACTTTATTGTAATTATAAGAGCAATTTAGGCCTGTCTAAAATCTTTCATGTGTTTTGACCAGACTGTGAAGTCAACATCTAACTGAACTGTACAATATAAATAATAATATTTCAATCATGTGACAAATGAAGACCAAGGCCTGACTATACACCTCCCTGCAATGTGACCAGACTCTCAAGTCTTGCTTATAATATGCAGTCAAACAGTATGGTCAAATTGTGTGTGCTGACTGACTGCAGCCTTTCATAATGTAGCTGGCACATGGAGGTTTGATTGTCTGTAAACCTGTAAAACATTGTGTTGATACCATCATGTCCATCACATAGAAATAACTACATGTGTACATAGACAATTAAACGATCAGGAAATAATTAGATGTTTAATATTTCAAGCAACCTGTCAAACTTTTACAGCATATTCATTGTGGCTAAGTTGTTTAATAATTGCTGCCTTCCTGTACATTACATACATCTCCCAAACAATGATATGCTTGGACATACATTATACAGCGATGAAAGCTATTCATTTATACCACATTTACATATTCAGTGGTTGAAATCTGAAATTAATTAAAATTGCTAACAAGTAATTAATATCACTGAGAGTTTTACAGCAGACGCATTAAGCAGACGTTGTTAGCAGATAGCTTATGCATTAAGTTGTTCATGATACATAGATTGTTCAGTAGTCTGGTTGTAATTCATTCATTGTTATGTGAAATATGATATAAATTATCAGATAAACAACTCACTTCTCTTTGATGTTATTTTGTTTGCACTGATAATACCAGGTTTTTATGTCTAAACATTTGCAGTAGGAACTGGAAAGGCCTGCAGGTCATAGGTTTGAGCTGCAACAGTTGCTTCGTAAACAGCTTGAAGCCACCAAATGCTGTTGTATATGAATACTTTGCCACTTGAATCTACTATATGATACATTAACCTTTTCCTTGCTTTGTTTGTCTTATGGACTTGGAATTTATAATTGTTTATTTAATAATAATTTCCATTGATAATTGACACAGAGATTTCAATATTGATAAGCAAAATAATGACTGCATGGCTTCACAAGCTGGTAAGGCTGTATAAGTGGCATTTCATTAGTGACATAGACCAGCAAGTTTTTTCCTCTAATATTCAGAGGGTTAAGTTGATGCTCCTGCGAGTCCCTAGTTTTATTCTGCCTTTAACACAATGCTATTACTGTTTTATTTTGCTAGATTTTCATTCGATATTTCATTATATAAATCAAGGCAAATGAAGTGACAATGTAAGGGATAGACAGTCATGTGAATTTTCTGTGTAATAATTATTGAAAACATTTTTTGTTATTTTAAGATAAGTGGTCAGGTGTTCGTTAATTGTTTGAGCCAAACAAATAGAGAAAAATCACATCTATTATGTAAGTCTAAAAGAAACTTGTTGACATGGTTATTTTGGTAACCCTTGAACTGCAGGACTTCACAAAAGATTATGTATTTTCAAATTGTTAAACATATGAGTTTGCTCTATGTCCTTGTTTGTTAGCTGTCCTTGTTAGGAAAAAGATGTTTTAAAAAGATTTTACTTGTAAAGATTGTGTAATAGATGACAATTACTTTACAGCAAGAGTCTACTTTCATTTATGACAGGTGTTAACATTTGTCATGGTTGACCCATTTGTATCGTAATATCACTTATTTGGTAAAACATGAATGCTAATTTATTACTCTTCTCATCTCACTCTTGAAAAAAACAATATAATTAATATTGTTGGTTTTTTTATTTGTTTGGGTCGTCAGACCAAACAAATAATGGTAGCGAAATTTCAGAGTCTAATGTTGCTAATTGCAAATGCCGAAAGTAGTCCAATTTTTTGGAGCGGTTACTTCCCTTTTGTATGTACACTAAAGCCGAAAAATTCAGGGGAGATCACTGTGTAAAGATGGTCAAAGACAGGCGCATCAATTTTCAAGCAAAGTAATTCCCGAATGGTCAAAGATTTCTAATATTGTTTTATTGTATTTTCTGATCGAAAATAACTAAATACAAAGCGGACATTCAATCTCTGACACAGAAGTTTACTACAAACCTAACAACAAGTAGTTCTCAAAACAGCTAAAAACTAGCGATTTAAAAGAAAGAAATATTTTATTTTGTTACAAGTATCCAACAAATTACAACGCATTTAAAGTTAAACAATAGCGTTGGCTTATAGAATTGTCAATAAATGCACAATCACAAATTACGCGGATGAATATGATTTTATCAATGAAAATACTATTTTTAGCCATGTTGATTACCGAATACTACACAAACCGAGTAGTGGAATATATAGATTCTACATGCCGGACCGTTTGGGCGAGAGGATTTTTGCTAAAATATCTACTTCAATTATAAACAACAGGTTTAGCCTAAACAAAATACCTCGAAATTAATAAGGATTACAAACCCGAACTGCAATGGAAGTTCCAAATTTAGAATGATTTGATATTATTCAGACACCCTGTGTATAACTTTTCCGTGGTACAAGGGTAACGCGCTCGCCTCGTGAGTGAGAGGTCTCGAGTTCGTATCCAAGTCGAGAAAAACTTTTTTTTTGTTAAATTCTTTTTTTTAAGTGTTTTTGTTAAGGAAGTAGCCATGATATACAAAGATAAAGTGTGGCTGTCGTAAAAAAAGGACATAAATGATTTTTTGATGCAACTCTAGTTATGCAGAATTACGGATGTATCAAACTCTGGTGCCTTACAAAAGGAATTATAATACATAAAAATAAACTTATACAGGAAAATGCATACAGATATACAGTACGATTGCAAAGATCAGAAAATACCACAGAACTTGCAGCCGTTTGATTCTTTATAAATATACATGCTTATAGTAAGCTCCAGGATTATTTACATCTGTGTTAAACAACAGTTAAAGTCGTTACAAGCCCTAATTTAGAATAATATGGTTTTCTTCAGGCCGTTCACATATAAATTCACCGTGGCTGAAAGGTTTTCGGGCTCGCTTAGGAAGCGAGAGGTCTGGAGTTCAAATCCCAGTAAAGGTTACTCATTTTTTTAAATTGTTAAAGTCAAATAAACATTGGATTGAATATCAGTGTTGCAATTAGTCTAATAGCCAATTTACTACAATTAAAACGATGGAAAGCATTGGTGGCACTAAACATATAATCTCACAACCTGCACCTTTCTTACATTCTGAGACCCAAACAAATTCAGCGCCTTCTGTGCTTTGATTACTGAGTGTATTTATTGGCGTCCGCGCCGAAGCGCGGCGCTCTTATGGAATGAAATCAGATTTTGTGAAAGGGCGACAGCAACTTCTCGAGCCTTTTAGTCGGTCATAATAAAAGCCGAAAATTCCGATCGGTATGAGGGTGCTTGATTATTAATAATTAAGAATGAAATGTCGCGATATGTTACAATGAATTTTCGCAATGCAAACATTTTCAAATGAAATAAATAACCTTTTCCGTCAATAAATCGCGCTCTTCGGGGTTTTTTTATTTAACATTTTGTAGTATACAGTCGGTTATCATGGTATGTTATTGTTGTACATGTATCCTAGAATGATCAGTTGATGACCTAAATATTCCAAAAACCTATTTATAGATATATCTATTTATCACTCCTATCGGTAAATGCCGGTCTCTCCCGGTCTATTTTGACCAGGATTTACTAGTGACCGGCGAATAGTACCACACGTTTATTGTCCGGTCTCTGCCGGTTTTGGAGTAGATGTGTGATATCGTTACAATTAGAAAAAAAACAACAATAGCATGTTTCATTTTATCTATATGAGATAAAAACAATAAATATGTACACGGATTTATATTACATATAAATATGATATGTACAATAATTGAGAAAAAGGTACATTTTTTATGGTATTAAAATGACATTATCAACTTTGAAACATTTTATTTAATTTGTTATCCGTGTTTAGTAAAGATGCCGAGGAAATATTCAAAGTTACAAATTAGATTTTATGAATTATTCAATTGATTGATAATTTAAAAAATGATAAAGAAAAATACAATGTACATGGTTTAAGAATAAACAATATTATATATTGAAAGATAAACCATAATTTACTGACTTTTTCCAGTTAAGCTTTGACTTATAATCGTCGGTCAATATGACAATTGAATTCTTAAGATTTATTTTACAATTTTAATAAAAAAAGAGTAGTAAAAACTCAGTTTTAAAATAGCGCATATAACACAAAAAAGAATAAAAGAAAACAATATTCATAAAATTTGTATTTTTTTGAATTAAAATTAATAGATATTACAATTATTGTATAATAAACAATTATGCTCAACATGATCAACATGGTAATATAACCTGTGTCATATTTTTACTAACTTAAAGTGTGAACAGATACCTTAAGGGGGTCTTCGCTAATAGCGATAACATAATAAGGGACAATTACAAATGTGTGGTACGTGTTGATCATGCGTTACACATATGGATTATAAATGATTGCATACATGTATATCTGTTGCTATTAATAACCACGATCATAAAGAAATAACAAGTAATATTCTAATCTCTAGCATGCCAATCAAAGTTCATAATGAACAATGTCTTTCGTCCGCTCATTCATAAGTGATATACATTTCTGGTAGTTTATAAGAATATCTTGTCATCATATGTGTACTAGTTCATCTTCACTTACTGCATTTCTTGCTTGGACGCCCTTTGATGCTTTGCATCAATGCTTTTCTTGTAGTATGATATTGTTACCATCTAACATTTGAACATGCAGGAGTACTTGGTTCACATTGCTGTGGGTCACGGGTTCAAGCTTTGCGTCTAAATTGGGTTTCTATATGTTTTTGGGGATTTTAATTTTTGTTTTATTGTAAGCTCATAGCTAGTGGCAAATTTGGTGATTTAAAATGATGTTTGCTTGCAGACTATGGGAAGAATAAGTTATTTAGTCTCAAAGTTTTATTTGCTAAATATTTATTGTGCAAAGAACTCTTTATTGTCTTCTTCATTTTATCAAGTTTCTAGTCTTCTTCAAAGAACTATTGCCTTCTGAATTTGTTGTATTTTGTACAAAGAACTCTTGCCTTCTTAATTTCTACAAAGAACTCTTGCCCCCTGAATTTGTACAAAAACTTTTGCCTTTTGAATTTGTACAAAGAACTCTTGCCTTCTTAATTTCTACAAAGAACTCTTGCCTTCTTAATTTCTACAAAGAACTCTTCTTAATTTCTACAAAGAACTCTTGCCTTCTTAATTTCTACAAAGAACTCTTGCCTTCTTAATTTCTACAAAGAACTCTTGCCTTCTTAATTTTTACAAAGAACTCTTGCCTTCTGAATTTGTACAAAGAGCTCTTGCCTTCTTAATTTCTACAAAGAACTTTTGCCTTCTTAATTTCTACAAAGAACTGCCTTTTGAATGTGTACAAAACCTTCTGAACTTGTACAAAGAATTCATGTCTTTAAAGAATTATTTAAAGAATTGTTGCCTTCTGAATTTAGATACACAACTCTTGACTTCAGAATTTGTTAAAAGAGTCTTTGTCTTCTGTATTTTTTATAAATAATTTTCTGATTTTGTATATAAAATTGCTATTTTTAAATTTGTGTAAAGAGTTATTATCTTCTGATTATACATTGTACCGGTAAATAATTCTTACCTCATTTCCCAGGCACACAAAGAATATTATACAATAATTCAGTTTTTGAAGATGAGAATTTTTTAATGAACTATTTCTTTAAAGCAAAGACAGATAATTGTAAAAAATGGGAAGTTGTTACAATGTTGGTGTGGAAATGCCTGTGTCATGTGTCAACGATGTGGTCACAGTTATTGTTAAATCCAGTGAAGATTTCACAACTTTCTCAATATTGCTGTTTCCAATATTGCCCACACACTCTGCAAGAAAAAAGGAAATTAATTATAGGGCATTGATTGATTAAAGGCAATTATAACTTCATGTCAGGCAACGTCTGTGGTCCAGTGTTGAATTTCAGTTTAATAAAGCACCATGCAATTAACCTACAAACTTGTTCCATCAGTTGCAGGGAGTTTGGAGGGAATAAAGGAAACCATTTAATTATATTGAGATTGTTATTAAAGTCGTATTATTATTTTGGTTTCTGTTTTAAAAAGATTGCAATTTAAAAACCATAGAAAAAGCAGTTACAATAGAGTGCAAGTTTGTGCATACTTTGTCTTGAAGATTCTGTAAGTTTCTTGACATCATATCATCAGAATCGGTGTCAAATATTAAGAACAAATGGATGCACTTTAAATAAGTCTGGACACACTTGCTGTTCAAGAGCTTAAACTTTAAAACTCTTTGTTTGTTAGGAGTGGTGTGGACATCAGGGAAGGGAAGATCTTTTATCAAAAATCACTGAAAGTTGACTTTCATCAAGTATTTTGACAAGTAGCAATTTCCAAGTAGGGAATGATTTATACAGCTTGATCAGTGGTATAATTATGTTTTGAATTTCTAATGAATTCAGACTCTCGCCTCAAGCTCTTTGGAATTAAAGGTGTAAAGGCTGACAGTGGCTGACAATAGACCATGTTAATGAGAGAAGATCGAGAACTATACATGAGCCTTTGCTTCTAAATTTAATCACGCAGTTGCACAAACAATGTAGAAATGAGAAACAGCGGACAGCATTCATTTGTATAACTAGTCAATTTGAAAAAATTACGCAACTCTGCCAAATCAACTGATGCAGGAATGGAATTCAAGTTGAAATTTCCATTTGTTGTCGTTGGTAACCATATTTAATTAGACAGGATTGGATTGACAGTCTAACTACATGCTTTTGTCATTAGTTTTCGCACATTTACAACGAACCTTCAATTTGAACAATTGTTGGCTAGTGTTAATGAAAAACGATGTGGAAAAGTAGCTTTTAATTGGTGAGAATTGAATGCAAGTAAAGCCTTGTTGACGGATTATGGTGTCACTTATTCTACACAGTTTCTGCATTTGGCTGTCATTTAGGATGCTTTGATCGTGGATGTTTTTGTAAAGTTTGTCATGCCAAGTGATACTTGACCGCTTGTTGTCATGCAGACAAGTCGGAAAAGTATAAAAAAAACAAGCAAGAGACCTTGTCAGATGGATTGCCTTTTGAAATAATTGTTACTGGTTTCTCATGTTTTGCATGTTGGTTTTCACTCTCCTGTCTGCAGGTTTTTTTTTTTTAAAGAATTTCTTACAAGGGGGCATTGTAATAATGCATTCATTGCAGGATAAAGCACAAAAAACGCCCTTTTTTTCAAGGTGTAAGCTTAAAAGGCTTTCCTTTAATAGAACGTACTAAGTAGAGCTGTCTTTTATTTGATGTTCCAATTTAACTTTTTGCCCCTAAGTTTTTTGACATATGACAAAAACACTTTTATTTCTCATTCTCATCAGAAGACTTGATATAAAAGAGATGACAAAATGTTAAAATTAATGACGATATAATGAATGGATTAAAGACGTGGCTTTTCAAATTGATAGGAAGGAGGTTTGAATAGTTAAGAAGGGGGGGACACTTGACCCGCACACCTGCCGAAGCAAACCTGACACTGATCTTATATTGATTGTTAAAGCCTTTAGCGAAAGTTTTCTCTTCTTCTTTAATTTCTCCATCAGTTTTGCATAACATACTTCAAAATTGAATATTTTATTCTAAAGTACTTCTGGATTACACAATAGCTTGTTTGTGGGAAAAAAGGCAACTCCTTATACCCATATTTTGGTCAGACAAAAAAAGAAAGTTTTCTATTTCAATTCCTAACAGTTTTCTTAAATGTAGTAAAAGAACATGATGAGAACAGGGGCAAGGAGGCACTTTTCATTTGAGGCAGTATCTCAAATTAAATACTGAAAATGCTTCTATTAAATACTGAAAATGCTTCTTTTTCATATCAAATCCTATTCTTATTTCAAAGCAGTCTCAGTTAGTGTTTTTATTCAGAATATTAATTTTAACAATCTTTAATGACTTCATTGTCCTGGTCATTTAAACTTTGACCACAGGCATAAAATTTGTCCATATATACTGACAAATCAATTCCTGATGTTTATTGTTCAAATATTTTAGCTCCTAAATTTTTTAATGGGCTGATGGGATCATTTCTAATGCATTATGGGAGAAGAGATGTGACCGAGCACATGCATTTTGGCTGTATGAGCACATTGTAATGTTTAACAGGATTAAACCATAAACCCTAAGCCTAAAGAGGTCATTAATATAAGATTTGACGTCAACATTGCTGTGCTGGCCACCATGATGTTGACTAGGTCAAACGCATTATTAAACTGATTGGCTCCCAAACAAAGCTATTTGCCCCTTAAAATAATGATTATGAGGTTTAAACTTTAAACTATTTTCTTACAGAATTTTGAAGTTTGATCGAGATATGTTGTAAAAGGAAAAATGGTGTGCAATCAAGTAATATTATAAATGACCTGAATTTTAAATTAACTCAAATGAATTTTGTACAGCATTGTTAAGTTTCGACAAATCTATAAAGTTTATGAAGGAAGGTATATCAAAACTAAGAATTTTGTAGTAAAAAAATTATTTTGTGAGCGGTCTGTAAATGGTGCTAATCCATTGGTCAATTTTAAATTTTATACTCAGGATTAACCAATCAAAATACATGTAATAATAATAATTGCTAAGGATAAAATTTCCAATGTGTGTTGTTGATTTTATAAGATGTAATTAATACTCAGGTTGTCAACAACATTTTGGTGATGAAAGATTCTAATTGTCGATCATTTACAAGTTAAGCAAGATGTTTTCTTTTTGTCATAAGTAATGCTATAAAGAGAGATTGTATATAGAATTTGATGGATGTATGCATGGTACGTTGTTGACAGTAAGGTGACATTTTGTAGCTTTACACGGCCATAAATGACACACTATCTTTTAAAAGTCATACATTGTTGCAAATGACATTAATGCATATTGTTTCTGACCTTTTGCTGCTTAGATTTTATTTTAAAGACTGGTAGACGTGCAATAAACCGGTTAATTATGATAAAATATTCAAAATTGATTAAGCGGTAACATGCCATCATTTCCTCAAATTCTACTAATCATATCAAATACACCATGTATATGCATTGTTATGTCTATATTGTACAAATTAAAGGTGCATGAGACAGTTACATTATTAACTTATTTAAAAAACAAAACAACATTTTTTACTCACCAATTTGAAATGTTTATGTTTATTTGGTGGTTGATCTTCAAATATGTAGTTGAAGGTCTTTTCTGGTCTGCTGGCACGATCTGCTGGTAACTGTAGACTAACATCAGTCAAATACTCCATACATTCGCCAGAAATTAATTTTAATTATTAACCTAAGTTCATCATTAGAACTATTACTTGACCAACATTACTTGTGTCATCATTATTATGTATATTACCTGACCAATATTAATTTACTAGTATCATCATTATCATCATCATCATTATCATTAACATCATCATCATTATTATGTATATTACCTGACCAATATTAATTTACTAGTATCACCATCAACATCATCGCCATCATCACTAACAAAAATCATCATCCTGGTAAGAATCATATTTCCATCATAATTGTTATCATTATTACAATTATGTAGATAATCATTATCATTGCTATCATTATTATTACCACTATGAATATTGACATCATCATCATCATCATAATTATTATCATCATTGTTTTTATAAGTAATATCATCTGAATAATCATTATTATCATTATTGTTGTCATTATTTTCATTATTATCACCATAACAATCAATAACATAATTATCAACATCATCATTGTAGTCTCTATTAATATCATGTACACTATTACATAGTGATCATTTTCATTATCATTACCTTCATCATCATTACCTTTCAGATGTTTAGTCTTGGTATAATCAGATTCAAGTCCCTTCGGGCATTTAAAGTTGTTGTTTTTCTGTTACCAGCCTAAATAAGCTTTACAATTAAATTCCCAAGTTCCTAGAGCTTTAAGATTATTTTCTGTCAAATTGAAAACAAACAATAATTTACATAGATATAATGCCTCTGTAAAGTCAGATAAAAATTACCAAAGGTTTTTCTTAAACATTATATTAAATAAATGAATTGTTATGGTAAATATCATCTTTATAATTGCATTAACTCAAATTGCCGTCCATTTGGTTTTATGAGCTGTTAGTGATAATGCTCTTGTCTAGTTTATATGCTTATCTGGGCAAAGATTGATTTTTATAGTGTAAAGGATTTACTAAAACTTGACTTTTGTGGCCATAAACATCAGTGATAGTTTGGTTTTATCATCCTCACGGCAACTGGAGGTGTACACATAAAACTATATAGCATAGAAAACCTATTCATTTACTGTCGTTGATAATTTGTCTCTAACTAGTATGTTAAATGTTGGAGAAGTGTGTAATAGAGGAATTACAAGTGATTATCAATAAAATCTGATAGCCTTATTGCCTGTCATAAAAACATGATAGCTATTAACATTAAATGTTTGGTTTTCTTCTGGAAAAATAAATGCTTTTCTGATTGGTTGATAGCATTTTTGTATTTGAAATTTGTATAGGTTTAAGCTTGTTTTGTAAAGTTGTTAATGAAAAATGTTCCATTTCATTTACATTACTTGTATGGATTTTTAGCTTGGTTTTTCTTATTAAAGAAAAAGACATGCTTTTATGATTGCACTGGCATTGTTGTCGTCATCCCTGTTGTCATGCAAAAACTTGAAATTTAAACATTTTAAAAACAATATTTTTAGTAATGTCCCATTTTAACTTAGAATTTTTAACAGGCAAGCATGCGGTGATGTTGTTATAATATTAGGTTTTGTTTAGGATTGGTGTTTTTAAAGGATCATGGTATTCTTTTATGAAAGAATTGCACTTGCTTAGGTTAGTTCATAATTGAAACCCTATTTTTAAGTCCATATTGAACTATGATATTGATTCCTATATCCAGATATGGCCTTTTAGTTTATACAAATTTATTTTAGTTTGATTGTGTTGGAAGCTATAAGCTTATTGAAACACTGTCAAATCCGTTCCTGGAACCAACCAGTTCTAAGCAATGAATGTAAAGTTTCTTTCTCAAGGAAACAACACCCTGCCCCTGACAGGGTTTGAACCCACACGGTCAGCAATTCTTAGATTACAAGGCTGACATGTTAACCACTTGGCCATGCCGCCACCAATATTATATGGCCTTTTGAATGGAGGTCCCCCAATGGTCAATTTGAATTTTGCGTCACAGATATCCTCTTAACATTTTATAACTGCGGCATCATATTATGTTAAACTCGAACTCTCCACCTCTCAAATACTCTTCATGATGGAGGAACCATGTTTTAATTGGAGGGAAAATAACCACCGCAGATTGTGGTGTTTCTAGATGCACGGAAATGTTATTTATTGCTTCAGAATTTGTTACAGAAAAATCAGGCTGTGTTAAATGAAACAGATGGCCAAGTTTTGTACACAGAATACTTGTTAGCAGAAAAAAATCTTAACCAATAATAACTGCTGGTGCTTTGAAGTATATTTTTTGTATTTTAGCCCTCAACAAGTGCCAGCCAATGGCAGCTGATTGACAACAACCATAGGGCTTTAGGTAAACTATATGTAACCCTTGACTCCCTTACCTTATTTTTTTTTTTTATTAAACCAATCCTGTATTTAAATTTGAACGGTTTAAGTCGCTTTTCTTCTCATATCAAAGTTAATCCATTTTGGAACTTTTCCGCGGCCCATTAGTTATACAAAACTGAGCTTTTCAGTAAAAGGTCAAAAAATCCATTTCCTAGTTAAAAGAAATTGCTGGGCTTTTTAATGCTTGATTTATAAAAAGGCAACAAGAGTTTAAAGTATTTCTAAATTCTTTTAAGCCCACTTGTCTGTAGCAAATGTGTAGCTGCCGCGCTTGGGTGAACATCGCACTTCGCTCATATAAAATTTTCATATCATAAATAAAATGAAACCCGATAGGGGTTTTATGAATAAGCTTGGTACTTACGGAGAATGTTAGATGTAATGTAGAGATGTAACAGTGTAAATTATGAAATCGGATAGCAGTTAACATTCTTCTCAGTCAAACTTTTATTTCTATCAATGACATTTTATGATAAATAAGAAAGTGTGATCAAACATCAAGTGACAAGTGCTTGTAGCTAATGGATTTATAAGAGTTTAAACATATTGCAAAAATCTTAAATAAGGCAAAAAAGCATGTAAAACAGATAGCTCAGGTTTTTCCTCCCCTCTTAAATGGATTTAGGATAGTGTATGGTTTAGTAACAAATTGTGGAAATTAGGAGGGGTAAGATAGTGTTTATGATATACAAGTGTGTCAATGTTTTAAATGAAATGCAACAATTGTATGCTGCGGTAAATAAACATTGTGTGTTTCTGAAGCGGGCTGTTTTTGTCCTTAAAACTTTTTTATATCAACAAGGGTACGGCATATGTGTTATTTATAATGGAAGAATTTGTTTATATTGTATACAGCAGATTGAGTGCGTGCTATATTTTGTTACAAGGTTTCATCCAAGAGCAAGTGTTTTATGATAATCAGATTATGTAGTAGTGGGAGAACTGTGCCTTGGTTAGGTAGACCATAAACTGTTTGCATCTTTAAGTAATATCATGATATACTGCTGGGAATTGAACTATCTTAGCTAGTTTTCCAGGCAGTTAAAAGTAGATGAAACCAATGTTAAGCAATGCTTACATGTGTAAACACCTCTGGGGAGTATAGAAAAAATAGTTTATTTGAAGTGTCATAATATTTTATTATTGTTTTGTTTTGTTTTTATAATGTTAAATTTCAACTTTTCTTCAGATGATTATGATGACATGTTTAAAGCGTAATGGCTACTTGAATACAAAATGTTTTAGTAATTAGGAATAAATAACATGTAAGTTCTGTCGGTGACTTTTTTCCCCCGGCTTCGCCCATTTTAGGGATAATATCAAACAGTTCTAAAACACTTGTCGCAAAAACATCATCAGAATTTTCGAATTAACAAATTTTTTTAGAATATTATTAATTTTACAATTCTATATTTGAATCTTTCTGTTTATGCCAGATCTGGTTTTGTTTAAATTATTGAGTGGAATAGATTTAGAAGGATCATAACATTAAACTCTTTCATTGTACTATGGGAATATTTTTATGCATGAAATCTTGTATAACTTTTTGTACATTTCATGCATTGATGCTAATTTGTTTGTATCTTAAGGTTGAGTTGCTATTATTTGAGAAATGTGCCAGAAATTCTTGCCAATTGTATAACGCATTATTGAGAAATGAATGAAAACCAAGCAGATTTTATATTAAGCTCAGCTAGTTTGTTTTTTATTTTAAACATAATATCTTTATAACCATGTCATAAATTGAAGTGTTTGAGTTTCATAAAATTTAAATACATGTATAAACTGGGAATAAGGGTGTTTAGGTGAATTTCAGCTACTATCACTATTAGTTAGAATTCACTGTTTCACATAGTATTTTCTGTTTCCAGTGGTGCCACTCTCCTTTACCTGGACTTAATTGTTTAAACCTTAAAATGTTATACATTTCATTAAGTTGCCAGGGTTGATTAAAGCTTTTGAAGGGGATATTTTTGACTTGTCAGATTATGCCATGGTTTGTCAGTTATTTCTACAGTATTAACCACGTCTTGTCAGATACTATCATGGTTTGGTTAGGTTTTTCTGTCATGTTTTTGCCATGTCTTGCAACTTGTTGGTGTCTATTTTGACAATAATTTCTTTTCAACACTATAAATGTTACAACAAGTTTGTCACGATTTGAAAAAAACAACACAAAAAAATCATGTTATAATGTAAGGAAAAAAAAGACAGCATTATCAGAATCATAAGATTTTATAAATGGAAATTTTAAGTTTCAGTTTAGTTAAGTTTGACAACCAATTAGTTAATGTATGATGACAGTTATCCATATGATTAGCATTCATATACAGCCAGGTGTACAAATAGATGAACAATTCAGATGACATTTTATCACGGCAAAGAACATGTGGCATTATAGCTAGAAGCTCTTTCTGTTATAAGGAAATCACCACAATTTACAAGGGAACAGCATTCACTTCCTGTGTGGTGGTCATCAATTGGTTGTACTCTTGCTTGTACCTCGGCCATAATACACGAGAATTTCTTTGTGATCACCTTATAAGTATGTTGTTCATGTACATCTATCAGTGTTCAATTAGTGCATATTTAATTATGTTTGATGTATGGTGTGTTTCTACCAGCGAAGACGCCAGTCAAATGCCTTGGTACAGAACTGTTTTTGCTAAGTAATTTTAAGTATTTTACAATTTGTGACATTCATGTGTATAAAAACTGTTTTGTTTGATAGAGAAAAAAGTTTCAGAATGGTCATTGATTTATTCCTTTGAAAGTTGCTTATGTGACATTTTCATTTGGGACTTTGTATATCCTTCAGATATGTTCTTGTGATGAGTTGTCTGATTATATTATGTTGTGGAGAATGGACAGATGGTGTATCTTTTTTAAAAGAGGTGAGGTGGTATTATACTTGTGCAGAGTGGTCAGAAGGTATAAAAGTGTTTGGTTGACTTGACCATTTGGTGTATACTGGTGAAAAGTGGTAGACTGGTAGTATAGTATTAGAGCGAAGTGAGATCAGATGAGAGTGGTCATATGGTGTATAAATGTTGAGAGTGGTCATATGGTATATAACTGTTGAGAGTGGTCAGATGATATATAATTGTTGAGAGTGGTCATATGGTATATAATTGTTGAGAGTGGTCATATGGTATATAATTGTTGACAGTGGTCATATGGTATATAATTGTTGAGAGTGGTCAGATGATATATAATTGTTGAGAGTGGTCAGATGATATATAATTGTTGAGAGTGGTCATATGGTATATAATTGTTGACAGTGGTCATATGGTATATAATTGTTGACAGTGGTCATATGGTATATAATTGTTGAGAGTGGTCAGATGATATATAATTGTTGAGAGTGGTCAGATGATATATAATTGTTGAGAGTGGTCATATGGTATATAATTGTTGACAGTGGTCAGATTGTATACAGAGTCTAAGAGCAGTTGGATGGTAACATTGACTATAACATTGTGTCTTTTCATTCTAAAGTTACAACAATTGTCATTTTATAGATGCAGTGAAGCATTTGTACTTGTTTCTGTATGTCACTTTTACTGATTGTCAAATATATTTTTATTCCTCCTTTGATAAGAGATAATGTACAAGAAGACAAGGCTCAAAAAGGAGAAAGAAATTTTATTCATTTTCCTAATGAGAGGTTGTGAAAATAATTGTAATCTCCTTATACTGACATCCAAGTTCAACTATTGAAATAGTTGGTCATATGGTATATAATTGTTGAGAGTGGTCAGATGATATATAATTGTTGAGAGTGGTCAGATGATATATAATTGTTGAGAGTGGTCATATGGTATATAATTGTTGACAGTGGTCAGATTGTATACAGAGTCTAAGAGCAGTTGGATGGTAACATTGACTATAACATTGTGTCTTTTCATTCTGAAGTTACAACAATTGTCATTTTATTTAGATGCAGTGAAGCATTTGTACTTGTTTCTGTATGTCACTTTTACTGATTGTCAAATATATTTTTATTCCTCCTTTGATAAGAGATAATGTACAAGAAGACAAGGCTCAAAAAGGAGAAAGAAATTTGATTCATTTTCCTAATGAGAGGTTGTGAAAATAATTGTAATCTCCTTATACTGACATCCAAGTTCAACTATTGAAATAGTTGACATGTTATGTTTTGTGCTAGGGAAGGGAGACAATGCATGCAGTAATGTGTGCTCGGGGTGGTTACAGCTGACAATGGGATGACCGCAGCTTGATTGATAGCCTTGACACATCATCTCAACTGGAGCAGAAGTTAAATTAACACACAATGATTTCTTAATGAGAAATGTTGAAGTTCGAGTAGGTTTTTTGTCCTTTCAGACTGGTCCTTTCAGACAGGTCAAGATGACCTTTACTGACAGTCATTTATTTTGAGAAAAATTTTGTGTCTGGGACAGTTAACATAAATGAATGTATTGATTATGAATGAGAGTTTTAAAATTTAATTTTTTTTTTTTAATTTGTATGTTTCAAGGTTATGCATTAAGTGCTCCTTTTACAGTAATCTTAACATTGTGCATCCGTGAAAAACTAAGCCAGACTTCTGTATTGTACACATCTCCACTGTTTAGTAGTGTTGAAAATATATCCACTTAGTTTAACTGAAATACATGGGGTCTATATGACTGATGGTTTGAATATAGGGTCGCATGGAAGCCATATTGAGTCATGTTCCTGCATAATTTGGCATGATAAAGTCCTGTTCTAGCATATATTTGCAAATAAATAAATATTCTATATTGTTGATAAAGAAAAAAAAGGAGATTGGAGTTGCTATAATGAAAGCCGAAACCTGCCAGAAATAGTCAACCTGATCACCGCTGCGTCCAGAGCTTCATTGTTAAGGGAATAAAGGGTAATCCACAGGGTTCTAATGACCGAGGGCCTGAAACACGACCCAAGCGGAAATAGGTTTTTGGTTGTATAAAGTCAAGAGGTTGTATTTGAAAGCCTTATTTGTAAAACGTTTTTTTTTTTTCAAAATTAAATTTTGTAAAACAAACTTGAGCCAAATATATATTGTTTTGAATAAATTATGAATCACAATTTTCTTTGATGTTTGTATAAAAATAGAAACATTTTGCTTTATAGAAATAATGTTTGTTAAAAAAATGATTGTATATCTTTATTTGTCACATTAGATTATTCCTGATTTTTTGTATGTAAATTTGAGGTCCATTAAAGTTTAATTTTGGTTGTTTTCATTCTTTTTCAACAGAAACATTGCATGTTTGTTCATGTGTCTTATGTTTAAACTCAACTTGAAGACAAGTACAAAATTTATTATCACCCTAAAGTTTGTTCCTCCCTCCGTGTCCATTAACATGTTATAATGAGTATCAATTTACACTATAACTATTCTAGTTTCATAACAACCCTAACTAAACTCCTACCTAAATGAGTTAAAAACTTTCTCTGTGGTTTGTCATATGTTCAGGGTGTCACATATTTGACCACTGACCTGGTAGCGAGTTTACGTGAGCCTCCGCCATCAAGCTTCGAAATTCTCTGGCTTGTGTCTAATTGCCGTAATTACATTCACAAACGAATGGACGCTTTGAAAGTCTTGGTGTATATACCCCGTTGTGAAAATGGTCATGTCTATAATTTTGTCAATCATTGAATATACACAAATTGCTACGCATTGAATTTGATTGGTCGGATAATGAAAGGGCTTCTGGTTAGGTTGTGTTAACTCTGCCAGTGATAGTATTATAGTGGTGCTCTTGTAAATATTTTGATAATATAAAAATAGAAAAATCTCGGAATAACATAGTCTTGATTTCTGTCATAATTACATGTATATTCAATGGAATTATTATCATACCTGGATAGTTAACTGTGAATAATTGGAAAGAGGTATAAGACGTTTATAAGTTTTATTTTGAAATTAAAATTTTCTCGAACCAAATTTTATAGTCAACAAATACTTGTAAAATACAAAATGTATGTGTATGATATAAATAAAGTTCTTATAACAACAGTAACTGACACAATGATATATGATAAGGTGAGCTTATAGAAGAAGTAAGCATGAGCCTACCAGTTGTAACTGATTCTGTCTGTGCAGACCAGTGCAGACCAAGATCAACCAGCACATCCTTGCGGTCAGTGGTCATGGTCTGTACAGTCCACTACTGAGTCCAGACATATTTTTTAGAAATTTTGGTTTTTTGATGAATGGTTTTGACCAGATTGAAAAATGAAGAAATACATTTAATATATTTGCTGTGGAAATGGTAAATGTATTTTTTAAATATATTCCGTGTAGTTTGGTTAAAGCTCTATTTAATTCAATTAAGTTTTGTCCTAGACAAGGATGATCTTTATACAAGTATGTTTGAGGTTTGTTTATTATTTTTCATACCAGTTGAATTAATTAATAACATTCAATGATGTCAATCAATATTTTGATCTTTCCAAGTAACGTTCATTCGTGGCAAAAAATACAATATAATGTTAAAATATATATAATAGCTTATAAATTGAAGGCCAGAATGTGGTAACTTAATTGTCCGCAATGAGATAACCTTTCACTTTCAACAAAAATTGTACTTTAAACTAAACAATTAAAAAATATCTTTATATTATATCAAATACCTTTATGATGGATATATTTATATCTTTGTGCATTTTGTTTCGAGATTTATGTTATTTTTATTGTAAATTTGGTCGAGTATTCAAATAAGGATAAATTAAAATGCAAGTTGAACATAATGTTAAGCTGAGGTATAATGGAGACAAGGTTATTGCATTATTCATAAGGCGTGTATTAATGTCCACATTAATTATCATACAATTTATCTCTATTGTCAAATTGTCTTTTGTATAAGCAAGATTTGTGTATTTTTTATTCATATCGGTAACAAAACTAAACCTCAATCAGATCATACTGTAAGACTAAATAAGTAAAAAATTGAGGTGTTTTGATAGGATATATAAAAATGCTTATCAGTTATCTAATATGTTTAAAAAATAGTTTTTGAAATTTGGAAAAGTCTGCGAGAAATTATTTTGAGCATTACTTTTAATTTTTAATATTTTTTTACACCAGGAAAAAAAGAGATGAAAATTGATGTATCCTTACTTAAGGCCCGCTCTCTTGCCATAATTTTAGAGTTAAATTAAGTTAAAGACATTTTTTTTCTTTTGTTCATTATATAAATCTTCATCATTGAGCAATTATATAAATATTTGAGGGTTGTAATTGTAATTTATTACATCATTTGTCACGCATGCATGTCCCATACATATAACTTAACATCAGGCACAAATTAAAATTGTAAAATATAGAATATTTAACAAGGTGAAACTGCACGTTAATTTTGTGTAAAAATTATTTTTCAAAGCTGTAATAAAGTAAACCATCTGCATGTTAGAAAGTAAAGAGATGTAAAATATTGCAGAATGAAATTGCACAAGGCATTTTAACTAATTTCTGTAGTCAAGTTAGGTTTATTTAGGTTTAAAATGTATTTATAACATGGAAAATGCTCTAATTGGTTCCTTTTAATCTTTAATTGAATAGTATTTATATTACAAAGTTAATTTAATTGCTGGTACCCTTTTATCTCCTTTTCATACGGAAGGTAGTTTGAAGTTTGAAAAAATTTGGAAAATTTTCAGGGCATCATTGTATTAGTTTATATGTTACTCTATAGTGGCTATTGTACTAGGTTTCAGGGGAACATAATGAAAATGTGAACATTATGAAAGTATATTATTTTGGTGAACATTATGAAAGTATATTATTTTGGTGAACATGATAAAGTATATTATTTTGGTGAAGTTGTAGATATGACCATCAGTTGATATGACCATCAGTTAAGATTGAAGAATATGATTTTGAATAAATAAAACAAAGTGTAAATTTCTGCATTACAGGAGTCATTATTGTTTTGATGAACATTACTTCAGTTAAATGTTGAGAATAACAAATTGTAAATAAAAAATTATGTAAGTGTAAAATGTGAACTTTATGCTCTAAATTGTACTCAAGCTGACAGTATATATTGTTCTAAGTTAATGGAAACATAGCTTGAACTGGGACTTTTACCTAAATAAAAAGGAACTGTAACTATGATCATAAATAAACACAACTTTGATTAAAATGTCTTAAGAAAATAGTATAGGGTAGGGTAATTATGGTTAGATTTAGTTAATGGAAGGTATGAGGTCTGTTATAGTGAGAGTCAGTTTCTCAGATATTCCACTAATGTTATATATCATGTAACTTACACAGGCCTGTTACCTCTTTAATTCAATTTGTAAAATGTTAGCACCGTAATTGTGTACACAGTTTGTAATTATATTCTTACCTCTCTAATGCCTCTCAAAGACTTGTTCACAAAATTCCTGTTTGACATGTCGAAAGTGAGTAATAAATAAGTTTTCCTTTCACATTTATTTCTTTCCTCTGGAATGTTTTACAGTTGTTTTTTATCTTAATTTAATTTGTTTTTTTACTTGAAAAATTGTTAGAAAATTCTACTCTTTAATGTTGCCATGGCAAGTTTGTATGGTAGCTTCTTTCTCCTCCAGATATAACAGGACCATGTCAGATACTTGTCAACATTTTGTTGCAAGCAAGTTTTGTATTATATTATAAATTGGAAAATCTTCTTAAGAAAAAAAGAAAGATTTTTTTAAAGAATGGCTTGCCCAACTGTGTTGCCTCATTAAATAAAGTTGTTACTTACTTACTTACATGTACAATTAAATATGTAGGTAATTATATCAGGATATTTTACTTGTATTATCCTTGTTTTAGAGACATGACCTTCAATCTTGTGTGAAGACTTGTGTTGTTTAAATAACTTGAAGTATGGGCATCAAAGCTTACAACTGCTTATTTGTGAAAAGTTTAATATCAACTAATCACAATTAAAATATCTAAAAGATTTATGTCAGTAAAATCTCAGTTTGGTACATTCTGATTTTTGCGATAAATAAAGATTTTATGAAGTGGCTGTACTCTTTGAGTACTGGAGTGTTAATTATGCCAGACTTTTTTAAATTTCACCATTGTGGTCAGCACTTTGATGGCTAATACAAAATCAGCTTAGTAACAATTAATAGACAAATCGCTATACATACATTGTAATGTAGCTCCAGTTTAGATTATTTCCTAGAAAAAAAAATGGATGTTATTTTTGGCCAAATGTAAGTGAAAAATTAAAACAAAAGTTGCAAAAACCAGAGTACTGCTTATGTTTACATTTCACCTTTTTGCTCTGTAAACTATTACAGATCAGAACAGAAATCTGCCTGATGTCTGGAGATATTAGCCAGATCCTGTGAACTTAACACCTTAATTGATACATCACACTTATACTATAATTTATATGAAACTTTTTTTCTTGTTCCATTTATCTGATTCATAAAGTCTTAAACAAAATATTAAAGTTCTTAAATTTACCCTTTGCATGCAAAAATTGTGATAAATATATAAAACTTTGTTGTTTTGTATGTTGAACTGAGATTTGTAAGTGTGGCAGGTTTCAGAATGAATCGGCTAGTGGAACAGACAGGAATTTCTGGCTACATGGTAAGTGTTTAAGGTGAGATTGTGCCCAAGATCCTGATATTCCCAACTGTGATGACAGCTAGTGTTCGATTCTTTTTCTTGCTTGTAATGCATACCAGTTATACCCCCTCCCCATGCAAACAAGGTCTCTTTATAATGTTTCCAACGTCTGTCAGTCCATTGGGCAGTCAGTTTCTCTTGAAGTGTCTGCTTCATAAATCCTATACCCATTGATGGATTTTCTTCAAACTTGGCTCATATGCCCATCTCAACATGTGTAGAACACAATGTCATACTCCTCATGTGCGGCTCAAGGTCAAGGCCACACTTGAAGAGAGCCGATGCCAGTCGTGCCACAGTCTTCTATAAATCATTTACCCCCTTTGAAAGATGTAAGATGTAATAATCCAGCATAAGAATCTGTTCTGATATGCAAGAAAAGGACTAATATTCATATTTTTAAAAAACTCCCTCATGATTTAAAGTGTGACATAATCATCACAGGTCCTAGATTTATTACAGTTTTGATTTAAAATCTTTATTTCTATGTTGACAATGTTACCTCATATTCATTGTTGGGTACATGTGCCCAAATACCTTAAAAACACTTTTTTTCCCGTCATGTATTTTTTTTTCCTTTTTCATGAAAATTGAACATAATTGTCAGTAAGATGTTTTGGTAGAAAATGGTTAACAATGGGGTTTTGAAATGAATTTATGACGGAAGTCAAGCATTTATTATGATTGCTTTAAAAATTTTAATGTTAAATTAACATGTTTATTCACTCAACAGGTTTTCTTTTTTGATTTGTGTTTTCTTTACAATTATTTTTGAAAAGCAGGGAAATATCATATTCAATCAGTTCAAAATCTGAGCACCTTATATCATATGAAAAATTTAAAGATTCCATCATTAATTATAATATGGCAGTCAGTGAAATAAATGATCAACATTTGTATTTTATTAAAGCTTGCATTGAACTTTGACCCTACAGGGGGTGTATTTGGTATTATATAAATTAATTGTCGTAATTTTAGGAACAAACGCATGCCTAGTGCAACCTTCACAATATTTTTCAAAATTATGTTTTAAATTTGAGATATTTAATAGCATTCTTAAACATGTCTTTGAAATAAAATAATGCATTTCAAACAAGTAGAGCTAGATCTTTGATTTTAATAACAACCTGAATAATCCTAAAAAAGAATTATTATTTAGAATAAAAAAATTTCTGAACATATTTTTATGTTCCTGAATTTTATAGGTTTTTTTGCATCTCCAAATTTTTAGAAAAGGGTATAATTTTTCATACAAATACATTTTTATTGGAAGGAAAAGAGGAAACTGTAAACTGTTGTTAGAGATATTAGTATTATATATAATTATAAAAAAGGCAGGTAACTATAAGAACACCATTGGTTAATAAAAGTGTTTTACGATCTTTATCTTATATAAAATATTTAATATCTGTTTAATATGACAAAATGAATCATAAATTATGTATAATACATAATTATTATCCGGAACTCGGCAAATGTGGGTTTTCCGAGCTAATCCCTCCCTCCCTGGTACAAACAAACTTTGACCATGCACTACCGGTCACAACAAATTCCCTTATTTTCCAAGCTGTAACTTTGAAAGCTTGTTTGTACCCTGGGTTAGCTTGGAGAACCCAAAGTATTCTTAATTCTGGAGTGAGTCTATGAGGAATTTGATGGAATTCAAGTTGTTGTTTTTTTGTTTGTTTTAGTTTTATGTATCTATGTATTTTTTTTCTTGGTGCAACAAACGAGTGTCAAATATTTCTTCCTTTTTAAGTCATTCTATAAATACTTCAAACCTTCTTGAAATTATAGAACATTAGTTTCAAATATTCAAACTGTATTTATAAGAATATTTCAAGAATTTTTATTTTTTTAATTTGATAAATTCTTTATTTTTTTTATCCACTTGTAGCGAGAATATTTTGGGAAACAAAACGTTGATCTAGTTTCAGTGTATGTTATTTCTGCAGTCGTATTCCATGTACATACTTTAGGCTTATCAGTTATCCACTTGTAAAAACAGGAAAAAATGAACATTCTCTAAGAATGGAGCTGGTTCTTCAGAAATTGGAATATTACAGAAAATCCCATTTAACAGTGGGTTGTCTTGGTAATGTTTCATTCTAATGGGAAATTGATGGGTGCGATCTCATTTATAAAACATTTGTGTAATACCATATATATGGCTTTGAAGAGAATTTAGAATTTTATGAAATGTCTTGCAGATAGGGGAGGTTGGCAAAGTTGTTTTTTTTTTCCGTTGTGTATTTTTTTCCAGTCAGTCTGAATCATAAATCTGTACTTATATTTTTGTCAGTCAGAATCAGTGTAGAAATCTTTCCTGTAATAAGAGTATATGATCTTTGATTCATTGTTTTTTAAAAGTTGATGAACTAGTCTAAAATCTACATGATTTGATTGGCTGTTGGTTGACCAATATGAGTTTTGTTCATTATACCATGTTTCTTGAATATTTTTGAGATGCTGATTAATTTTTTCAGTGTTGATGAATTTTCATAAAAATTTAATTAAAAACAATATAATCTTTATTAAAAGATAGGAGAAAAAGAATCAAATCCTGTATATTTGATCATGCAGATGCCTTTCCGAATTTATTTGTTTTTTTTTGTTCGAAAAACATGCCTTTTGTCAGCAATATATTTAAAATGGCATATGTTGTGTCTTTTCATTTCTAAATTTGAGACAGTTTCATTTTGTCATGCCTTCATTAAATTGAAAACTGATCGCAAGTGTAAAATAAAAATTAGGAAAAAACTCTCAGTTTTAAAATGCTACCTTTTCTTATTGTCACTAAGGACTCGTTTGGGTATATATTGTTTTCAACAGCTTATTTCTATTACCCTTTTTATGATAATTACCCACAACCTTTATTCTCAACAAAAGAGAATGTTAGAAAATAAAGAAAATGTGCGAATATCATTTCAGTATTATTTTCAAAACAACATAATCGAGAAAACAGATTTTTATGAAAAATGAAAATCTTAATGAGCATATTTTGTGAAGATAATGAGTTTTTCATGCTTGTGTAAGGAATTTGGAGTTTCCGGGCTGACGGTGGTTCACGAATTAACGAGCTTTCTACAGACTTTTATTAAAAGGTGTAAGTTTGCACATGGTATGTGTAACAAAGAGCTAGTAAAGATGATTAACAAGGTACTTGTAATATTAGATGATAACATTTATTACTGAAGAACTATATCGCATTCCATTCAGGATTCCTCTGCTTTTGCCGTCCTATATCAGTATCACTACACAATCAGTATCGCATTCTTAGTTCAACAATAGGCTTAGACACTTTTTTGCACTTTGTATTTCTATATTCTGAAAAGTTTCTAAAGACTGGCTTTGAATAAATTTTGATTTATTAAGTTAATGCTATTATATAAAAGGCAAGAGTGAATAATCTATCTCTTACATGGGTATGAGTAAAAAAGTAAACCTCTCAATAAATAAATCTTACATGAGTCCCTTCAAATTTATCATGCCTTAAACTTAACTTAACTGAACTTTCTTTTCTATTTGATCCACCTTCTTTTGGTTGTCCAATCTTCTTATGGTTATCAAATGATTCTTCTTTTATTTACCCTTAGCCTACTCGGGTGACTATGCCACTAGTACAGACAGCAAGCATAGTTCATTCCATCTTATCATGGTCTGCAATGCTACTCAGTGAGCCAAAACATATTTTGAAATTTTCCCCCCCCAAAATTATAAAATGGTTTTGCCCAGATTGAAAAGATGTGAAAGATGGGCAAGTCCATCTCAGATATTAAGCGCAGAAAGGGTAATGAAAGATACAGCGAGATAGGGCTGAAGTTACAGTTATATGACCTTAATACCGGTGGAGTACCTCAGGGTGCAATTTTTATACCCTATCTTTTAGAGCAGTTTATTACAGTTTAACTACCATTTAAATTAACTTGTAAACTCTGGACATGTGAGTTTCAGTGGCTTTTATTGTTAGATTAATAAGTGTTTTATTAGAGCACATATTATTGTAATTTGTGTAAGTTGAAACAGTGTTTCTCTACATAGATAAAACATGGCTTTCTTGTGCTCAGGAAGGATATCCGCTTGTCAATCAAAGTCAAGAGTATGTTTCCCATCTTGTTGTTCCAGTGAAACAACATATTTCGAACACATAAACAAGAGTGTACTTGGTATTTTAATGACATTTAACTTGTCATCAAAAATTGTAAGAAAGATACAGAAGTTAACTAAGGTTGATACATGATAATAATGAAAGCACTGTCATGACACCAACATAATTGTAATTTTATGGTTTTAGATACATTGATCCAAAATTGTAATACATGTAATAATATTTAAGAAATTTTATTCATGTCTACAGAAATGGAACAAAATATAGAGAAATAAGAATCCCTGAACTGGCAGAATTGAAAATGATTCAGGGTCGATTTGATTGAGCCTGTTCATGGACAGAAACAAGCTACCCTCCATGTACCCTAGTATCGGCTCTTAAGCAGAATTCAATATTTAACATGAATTGGATTTTTTTTTCATTTCGAAACATCCGCAGATCTTATTAATTGAATTTATTTATTTTTTACCATTTGCATATATAAGTGTTCCCACCACAAAGTTTTGTTCCTCTGAATTATATAATTCTTCACTGTTCAAGAAAATAATGTCATCATGTTCATGTCTGATTATACTCACAGTTATTGCCCCTGCTCACCGCATTTATTTCTGTACTGTGAAACCAGTGAAATAAGATGATGACTTTTCATACCTGATTCTTATGAGTTTGAATACAAACATAATAAAATGAGACCTTAAGAAATAAAGAAGTCTACGCTCTTCATTTGATATGCTAAAATTATGTGACAAAATAAATTGCTGTAACTTTTTGCTGCTTTTTCATATGAATAAGAGAACAGTTAAGAAAAGGATTTCAATTTAGTTTTTATTTATGAATTCTCTGTTCAGATATGTGAATAATGATGATACTGTAATTTGTAGCATTTACATGTTCTTTTTGTTATTTATTACCTTGAAAAAAAAATCTTAACTAGGTATTTTCATGTTTTTACTGTCATGTGAAAAGGCAGGAGAATATGTTCTAGCGTAATTAATTAACTTTGACAGATATAATTTTGAAATGGGCTGGTATACCTTGTCAATGGTATTCATTTTTGTTGAGTAACAAATTAGTCTATATGTTTGAATGCATAAATTTATGGTTTCTCTCAAAAATGGAGACCAGAGCTTATTTCCCTCATTATTGTAGTTGAATAATGGTTTTATCTAAGATATCGGGTATTCTTTAAATATAGGATCATTATATTTTACTTTGATGCATAACAGTATCAAATTTACAACTGGTATCTTTGAAGAGAATTTGGTATCTAATTATCATTTTTCCATTCATCCCACTTATCTTGTTGCAGAGGAACACTCTGGAAAAAGATAAGATAAAATGATGGAAAGTAAAACAGATAGGTGTCAAATGCTAACACTATAAGGCTTACATATCAAATGTGCAGAAAAAATGTTTATTCCCTTGCCAACAAAATTAATTTAAAATAAAAAAGACATGTTTTGATGCCATAAAATGTTAACCTGCCCATGGCACCAGTCTTTGATATCATTTCAGTTCTTTGGGATCATTAAGTCCATTTCTCAACAAAATCTTGAATTTCTTTCAACTTTTTTTCAACATATTTGTCGATTTTAATATTGTATTCTTATAATTTCTAATTAGGTAAAGTAAAAGATGTAATTTTGAAATTCATCTCATATAAATAAACTTATAGTCAAAATTCATTTTAGAGTTTCGGAACAAATGTCTGCAAGTCCCATAACTCTTTAGTTTTGTTAATTTTCTATAATCAGTTATGCTCCTTGAATCATTCAAAACTATATTAAGAAGCATATTTTCTGGAATTTTGACTAGCTTGTTAGATTGCTAATAGAAACAAACTTGATATATTATTTTAGATGAAACTATCAAAAGAGAAGACATCTCAGGTAGTAATGTGATTGTCAGGGACTATTTGCATCACTAGAATGATTGTTATAGAAGAGAATAAGTGTAACATATTACTACTCCAACAGCTAAAAGTAGTTCCTGCTTAAATAGTTTAATTGAAAAGAATGTAACCGAGTAAATTGAATAAAAGATCTAAACAATCAGTGGAAATAGCACTGGATAAAACACAAGCTGGTTATAGTAAATCCAGATGTACATTTCATTTCTTCACTTTACCTCTCTACTGTGCTAGATAACTTGGCAATTTATGGGTCAGCTAAATTATGAAAGAGTTTTGCCTTCTTTTTGAAGTGTTTAACTGGCAGGATGTTCCATGCATCTGGTTTTTGTGAAGATAGAAAAGTGTCTATATTTTCATTGAGTTTTCCCCCAATTATCACTTGATTTCATATATAAATATACCCACTAGTTTGTGTTTAATCCTATGAGCACATGCCTCTTGCAAAAACAGTTGTTTTTCAATCACCTTCAGCTTTGATATCCTTTCTATCAAAGTGTTACTTTTTTTCCTCCTTTTGATCTTGTGGATTCTGTTACATCTGACAAAGCCAAGATATTGAATAAATATTTGTTTCATTTCATCCTAGATATATATATACTTTCTGTTGTCTCTAAACACACTTTCATTATTCTTTAACTATCAGTGTTTTCTTTAAATTGTACAATCAATAGGGATGAGGAAATAGAAATGCTGATTAAATCAATGTAGAAATCACCTGTTACACCAGTTGGATGAAAGTAATTATAATGGTTTACCTTTGTCACCATAGCTATGCCAGCCTAGTGCATCTCTCTATATATATTTATTAGACTTTCAAATTTACAATGACTTGTTCAAAGTTTTAAATCGGCATGCATTTTGTAATTACTACAGTACTAAGTTTGCAGAAAAAAGTTTAAAAACTTGTTCTTCGTTGTGGACAATTTTATAATGAAACTTATAGCCAAGCAATTGAGACCAGTTTCTGAATAAAGATATTTTTTTCTATACATATGGACCATTACTTAAACCTAGCTGGTATGTTGCTTTGTATATTATATATTATTTTGTCATGCAGACTCATTAATCGGTCGGCCAGGCTTTATCGTGCCCTGTGACATATGCAATTTATATTCCAATCAAGTTAACACATGGTAAATTAATGTTGTTTCTGTTAGCTTTAACATGACATTACTTTTGCTTGAAAAAATAGAGCATGTGTACTGTTTAAATCTTCAATGACTCCTACTGTTTGTTTTATTGCTGTATCTAAGGAAAGTTCAGGGTCAGGAACTCTGAAAGTATTCATTAGAATGATAAGATTGCTTGTCAAAACTAAAACTTATTCTCAATATAATAAAATATAAGTGTAGAGATTAAATTAATGATGTTTTTATGTTGTTTCAGACTTTAAAGAATTTGCTGCATGGAAACACAAAAATGGATTAATCAGTAGAAGTTTAAGGTAAGTTATAGACCCAGTCTTTCTGTCACCAGGCAACTATTGTACATCACCAGGCAACCATTGTACATCACCAGGCAACCATTGTACACAGAACATCATTTCATCACCAGGCAACCAACCATAGTACACAGAACCATCATTTCATTCTGCTGACTTTGTAATATGTAGGCTTGATCCCTAAACTCTGGTGTCAGATCTTAGTACACACTTCAATGGAAAATTTTGGTCCTCTGTCTGATATTTTGCTGATAAATAATTGCTGCAGTCTTTTGCACTTTTATGCTAGAAGTAAATAAGATCATGGTACTATTGTTCACACACTAAGATAAGAAATATTAATGTAGGACTTCTGAAGAAATTTGAAATCTTGCGCCTCTTAATAGGCCAAGTTCCTTTAGTTCAGATATGTTGGTAGCTGTTCAGATATCTTGTATGTTGTCCAGACTGTAACAGGGTGCATATCTGCTGGTGATTTAGTACCTGCTAGAGTAGTTTATAGTAAATTTGGAGACCTGATAATTTGTTACCTGTTTCAAGTTTTTCTCAAAATGTAAATCAAGCACAGCCAGGCATCCACCTGTCACTCATAACTCATGCAAATGACCCCAGTTGCTATAGTAACCACATGATACACTGAAACAGTATCTGAGATAAGAAAGAGAGAAAAGTGAAGAATTTTTGTGGAAAAAAAATAGTGATTTATGGACTAAGCATGTGATACGTGTTGCCTGTGATAGGGAAACTAGCTAGGCAGAACTTGTGTTGTTGCTGTTTACTCATTGGAAGGCAAAGGTCATCTGCTTTGATCCAAGCCAAATGGTTTCTGAACTGAAAACTATGATTCCAAAATCCGGAATACTGTTAGTAACATGGTACATATTGTACACAAACATGTGTGATAGTTTATTTTCATGATAAGATGGTAAGATTGTTATTTGTTTATGGACTTTGGTGCAGTTACACTCTGAAGTAGAATATGTTGCCATCTTTCAGCACTCTTGATTAGAATTTTGGTATGGTCATATGGTCAAGAATATATTCTCAACAAGTTATCTCTCCTGTGTTTGTGTTAAGGACACTGTGCAGCTTTCTTGGTAAATGTGTTTTATGATTGGATATTTGTACAGGTTCATATGTTTACAGAAAGTAATTTATCACCTCTTCTGGACAAATCATTGATGTAAACAATAGCTACAGTGATAATGATGAAATTACAGGTCTGGTTGGAAGCTGGTTTATGAAAAGAAGAATGTTGCAGACTGGGTGGCTTTAGACTTGTGACTAAAAGTCAGTCTAGATAATTGATGAATTAAGCATTGTTGTTTAAAGGATTTATAGGGGCCACTGATATCACGTGTATGACACAAATGGCAAATTATGTTCCTTAAAATTAAACAATCATCTTTGATGCAATCTTTGCAGGACTTTTAAGTTAAAATAAACTCTCTTCAGAAATATTTTGGACACAGGTTTTCAATGTCCTTCCTTGATATAGTATGACCAGTAAGCACTCATTAGTTATATTTCTGTTTAACTGTAGTATTTCACACCATTTGCCTTAAAATGACCCTTGTCTAAGGTAGTTAATGTACACCAGGATAATAGGACCTGTCCCATTGTTATGATATATAGGGTTGTACTAGTGTCCACTCCATCCTTCATTCAGTGACCTTGACCCTAGCTACACACCTGTTTGTCCATGGCAAGATGACAAAAGTGATATGCTCCTTTTATTCTCACCTGAATATAATAGATACATTAATACAGAAGAAAAAAACCCTAGTGTTTCATGTGCTATGAAAACTGGAAATTATGTTTAGGTTGAAACATTCTGACACAAAAATATTTAGAGGGTAGATGATCTTGAATACCTAGAATATTCTGCCAAGATAATGTAAACAGTTACCCTAACATTACAAAGGTGGTGACATTATCCATCTGTCTCTATATACTTATGGTTCATATACTAATCTGTTTTTGAGTACTGATAGTAATATAGATAAGAAATCCACCAGTATGAAGCCATGCCATTTGATAGGTTTGTTTAGCCAGACTGGCCAGTCTTTTAACTGTTGACAGCAGCTTTCTCAAATGTAATATTGAAATGCAATATAATATTGAACTGGACTTCAAGGACAAGTTGATGATGGTTTAATAAGATTGATAAAATTTCAATCCTAGTTTTTTTTCTTCAATTTTCTGTTTATAACATGGCTTGAGTCTTTATTTGTTAAACTAGAAATAGAAGTGTTTTCACTGCAAATACAAATGCATAGGGTATGAATATGAATATATGAAAATTGGAACCATAATGGTCGTCGCAAGAAATGGTATCTACAGTTTCATTGGGACAATGAGAGCTAAATAAATCTTTCTGACTTTAAGTAAACGGGTCATTGGTAAGAAAATCTACTGTTAGTCAAAGGGGTTGGTAAGTTTAGAGTTCCAAACAATGTTCTAAAATTGTGTTGTATTTTGACATATTTACATATCACATGTATTACATTTTCTTGAAACATGTTCAGTGCATTGGGGGTAATCATATCACCTGATCATTAAAAAAATGTATTTATATATCATCACAGTGATGGTGCTGACCAAAAATAGAATATGCTGTCTTTAAAGTTGTGAAGTTTTGTTTTTTTCACTGGCTGATAAATCTTAAGCTCTGCGGGGCTTTGAATTGTTTTTTTTTTCCTAGTAAACATCAAAGGCGTTTGGTTTCTTTCTTATCAATAGGGAAATTTTGTTATCAGAGGTAACAGAATACTGTCAAATTATTCTATAAAACAGTAACTAGTTTAACAGATGAGTAACAAAAAATGGAGGCTACAAAATTTGTACATGGAATGTGTGAAGTAGATGGTTTTTTACTTACGAAAAAAGCCACAGAAAAAGATTGAATTATTTAGACTGTTGAGTAAAGGGATTTAAATACATAAGGCAGGTAATGCGTCCTGATATATAGTCACAATTGTTGTCATTGTTCATGTAAAGATACTGCCAATTAAGTAAGATTAAAAGCTTTATGATAAAAATATGTTAAACAATTTTTGTTGTCTCAGGGACCTTTAAGATTTTTTTATAGAAAGATGTCTTACACTCCTAATCTTTTAAATAAGCATAAATTATAAAATTCCAACAAAATCTAGGATTTTTTTCTGATTTGAGATATCATTTTATGATTGACAGGTCAGATTTTATAATTAAAAAACATGTTTTTCAGGTGTTCCTATTGTGTCATCTGTCAATTTAATTCTATTTGAACTCATAGCTAACAAGTAGTTTCTTTTATTAACATTGAATATTTTAAATATTTATCCATGGTCTGAATAATTTATAAAAAGATAGTATCCAGAAATTGCATTCAATTCTGATTTTAGTTCTTGGTTCTGAATTTAGTTCTTGTATGAAAGTTAAAATAAATTTGAGAAGAATTTGTTTTTTTTTGTAAGAGTAGAGTAAAGTAAGTTTTATTTTTGTGCTAAATTGAACATGGATATGATCATATGACATATTTTGTTGCTATAACATTTTCATTCACTTGTTTTACTTTCTTTTTTTCCAAGGTATTTCACACCATTTACCTCTTATGAACATAATGCTATTATGTAAAATAAGATTGATTATTACATGTTTCTTCAGCTTTTTGAAATCAATGTTGGTTTCTTCAGGAGTGTGTTACATTAACTTATTTCATCAAGGTGCTTTTTATGTCACTAATATGTGCATTTCTTTGGTGCCATGATATCTTGCATGTGCTAATATTGCCATAACTTCCATGGTGTCTATGCATTAAGTTGTTGATTTCCACCATGTCATGACATTTACTTGTTTTAATCACATATTTGCTTGTTCACATTATGTCATGACATTAAATTGCTTATTTCTATTCTGTTATCATAATTATCAGCTTGTACCATGTTGTTAGAACATTAACTTACACATTTTTATAGTGCTCCTCTATTACATATTGCCATGACATTAACTTGTACATTTCCATAGATCATGGTATAATTTTAAGTCATTGCATTAGTGTCCTCAGTGTTACTGCTTTTAATTGCTCATGGCAATACCAATGACATTTCCTAATATTGTGGGATAAAGATGTTCAGTTCCATGATGCCATGGCATCAGCTAGCTTATTTCCATGATCTGTGTTTGCTTTAAAAGTCATAAGATTTCTTTGCTTGTTTCTATTGTGTCATGTTATAAACTTGTTATTTCCATGGTGTCATTACATTTATTTTGGTAATATCAAATACAAGTTTTTTGCATTTGGTGTTTACTTCTTGGTTGTCTCCATGGTGTCTAATGTTGACTTTGTGGTTTCCATGGTGTCTAAGGTTGACTTTGTGGTTTCCATGGTGTCTAAGGTTGACTTTGTGGTTTCCATGGTGTCTAAGGTTGACTGTTGTTTCCATGGTGTGTAAGGTTGACTTGGTTGTTTCCATGGTGTGTAAGCTTGACTTTGTGGTTTCCATGGTGTCTAAGCTAGACTTTGTGATTTCCATGGTGTGTAAGGTTGACTTGGTTGTTTCCATGGTGTGTAAGGTTGACTGTGGTTTCCATGGTGTCCAAGCTAGACTTTGTGATTTCCGTGGTGTCTAAGGGTGACTTTGTTATTTCCATGTTGTCTAAGGTTGACTTTGTGGTTTCCATGGTGTCTAAGCTTGATTTTGTGGTTTCCATGGTGTCTAAGGTTGACTTAATGGTTTCCATGGTGTAATAACTATCTCATAAGAATTTGTGTAGATATGAGACATAGAATAGCTGCTCTAAACTTGTAAAATTAATATCATATTTTGTTATTCAGTTTAATCAGCATGACCCAAAACTGATCATCCTTTCCCACCAGTTATAATAGAGCCAGGCCATCCTGCATGTCCATGAAGTCTGTCTGATCAGGCTCTATACAGTTGACTTATAAACTTCAACTTATTATCTTCATACACAACAATTGATTATGAATAGTTCTGGGGTCTGGACATGTCCATTTTTAGAAATTCAGTAGGTTATGGGGTGATGATATGCTTGTATCTATCTTAACAATATGAAAGGGGTATGTTGTCCACCTGCCTTTAAATGTGTGGGAATTACGAAAAATTGTTTTCTTTTTGTCATTGAGGCATGTAAATAGGACAGGTTCTAAAGTTTAGAAAAAAAAGATATTCAATTAAGTTTTCGAATAAGTTAAAAAGATTAAAAGTAGGTTTAGGATGTTTTTATCAGATTGATTGAAGTATGTGTTACACAAACATGTTAATGATAGTATATTCAAAACCCCCATTAAACCATGGCAACAAATGAGTTTTAACATACTTGATGGGTGAAAAATAGAGAAAAATGCATTTATAGAACATTAGTGTGATCACATGGTCGGAGTTTGCAGGTGCCGAACCCATTATAATTAATGGCTGCTTTAGGTAATGTCTTATATGTACATTAACAATCCATGAATTTAAGATTCTACTTGAAAAATATATTTTCTCAACCTATAAAGCAATTTATCATAGATATATTATTTTCTTTTTTGTGGATTTTCATTTATTATTTGACCTGCTTCCCTCAAAGGTTAAATGAAAAATTTCATTTAAAATATGAATTAAAGCGAACATGAATGATTGTGGTTAAAATATTTTTTTATTAAAAAAGATAAATAAATTCATTTAACACATGAATCTAAATTTTACATGCTTATCAAAGAGAATTATAGTTGTAAAACAGAATAGAAATAAAAAGAAGGCATTTTCATAGATTTTTTTAAAATCAACCATGGTTCAAATAATTTCTTAATGAATATTTCCTGTTAATTCTGGTAGGAAGTTTTTATACTCATACAAAAAGTGTTCTTCACATTAACTATATCTTGTATTTATCTTATATGCATCTATTTATTTGAGTTTCTCGCAACATGAAAGTTTATATCACCTTTATTGCTGCTTTTATTTCTTTGTTGTTTCTCACAGGTGAACTATAAATAGATACAGGTATGTTGTGATATCCGATACAAGATAGGAATGTATTAAAGAGGGGTAACTCTTCAAGGGATGATGCTGAGCTAATTTTTCTAATTGCAAATTGAGTTATCTTTCCATTTTCTAAAAAACTCTTTGTGCTGAGCAATTGCATAGATTTTTAAAAGTAATATTTAAAGAAATTAAGGAGAAAGTACGTGATAACCGATAATTGTATGAATTTTTTCTAGAATGTATCACTTTATGTTAGTTCAGTAGCTGTAGAGCTTGATACACAGTTTCATGCAGAATAACACGTCTTTTCTGTGGTACTTATTTCGCGGCATTTTTGTCTGAAAAGTTACTTTGAAACTGCTAATTGGAATTTAATGATATATTGATAATTTGTGAGGATAAAAAGTGCAGAACTATATTGTTAGCTTAATTAATTACTGATTTATTTCCCCTTACCTCATAAACATAAAACCAAGATTTTCTACCATAATCTCCATCTAAATATTCTTTTAGTAGATGCTTTATAGTAAGTTTAGTAATACAACTGCATAAGATTCCAGAAATGATAAAACAAATTCTCTAAACTTAAAGGTATGAAAAGAATTTGATGCTTTGTTCATCATATACCTTTTCCATTAAGTATTTCCTATAAAAAGAGATTAGGAAAATGTCAGTTCATTGTCGGATATTTAATTAATACATTTATTATGCGAGTAACATGTAATTCCTACCATATCATAATGCGACAGATCAAATAAATTTACAATTATTTCGCTCGAGGGCATACATGAAAATATGAAAATGACATTTTCTAAGATGTCATAACTATTGAATTATGTGTTTCTTCTGGAGATGTTGTTGTAACAATGAATAGAAACTTTTTTTTTATTAAAAAAAACCATATAGACAACCTCGATAATAAGCAATAAATTACTTAAAATACTGACAATTTTGTATGATTGAAAGGCCCCACAAATACTAAGACTTTGTTAATTCAGTGCATTGTTTAATTAACTCTGAGTAATACACTGGGTGTAACTTCGCGGCATAAATTGAATATGCCAGATTAATGAAGTCCTCCCTCTTTCCCTAACTGTAACGGTGTTGCACTTCTTTTTAACCATCTGTTTATCAGGTAGCATTTGTTGGCATTGCAGGAATTCTGCTTGCATTGGTTTCATGCCTGTTTTCTATTTTCCAAAAGGATGTTGCAATGTTATTTTGGAAATCATAAATAAACTTGGTGTTCCTTGTACAAATTGTTATGGAATATATAAAACTTATACCCACAAGTAAATGTCAACTTCCTTCCAAGGGCCAGAAGTTTCTACCATGGACCGGCAGCAAGGGATGTGAAAATCGCACCATTGTATTATATTTGGTCCATGGATTATAATAATGTTTAAAAGGACAAACTGGACTGAACACATAAAACAAAATAGCTAAAATGCTTGGCTCTAATACTACAGTGGTCACACTACACATTGGCTGTCTCTTACAAATGATCCTTTGAATGAAAAAAAAAACATTATTTCAGTAAATTTTTCTATTCAAGTATTAACCTATATGTACATTACCTTTTAAACATTCATTGCAAAGAGATGTTTACCCTTTATAATAAAGTTATATTTTTTTCCGCAAATATTTCATAATAGCAAAAACAATTTTCAAAACGTGTCCGTTGTTTTCGACCCATTTTAAGAGGAAAAACATTCGTTAAAATCTAATTGTCTCCATACAATGACAGGTAAAAAAAAAGATGGAGTGATGTCCCATTTACCTGAGCACGACACAGATGTGTAGAAGTAGTAGTATTACCTTGATCGTAGCTCGCTGAACCGTGAAGTAACCATTTTATACGTTTTATACAAACTATAGGATCTGTTGTAGTGTATTAAAGTAAAGGAAAATGTACACAATACTCCACCATGTTAACATTATGTTTTGTTAAAAATAAATTGGAATAATGTGAATATTACTTCGAAAAAAATGGAGTTTCAATTCATTATCTTCGGCTAAACGTTCAGTATGAGATGAACATAGACTGTCCACAAAGATGTGATATATACAGTTTGGACGCTGGCGATTCAAGTTCGGATTTATCTTTTGTTAAACACCACAGGTAAATTACGTTCACTGTGATTGAGGCGACATATAAATGATTCTATTGTCACCACTGTTGACACAAATTCGAACATTATTCTTAAGTAAATAGTGACACTTTATTGTAACAAATTTCAATCTTTTGTTACATACTTCAGTAAAACTAAGGTGTTACTAAACGTGTTCTTTTTCTCACTCTTTAAAGATAATGACCTTGCTATAAAAAGCACATCTTTGTTATTTATGATCATACACTTCTTATGACTATGCATTTTTATTTCTTTATTAAATTTACTTGTATATTATACTAGATATTTGTAAGAAAGTTATTTGCGTGTAAAATCAAACACTTTCAGGGCCTCATAGATAACAGGAAAATTATATATTATATATATATATTTGGTCTCACAGAAGACTCTGGTTCGGATATCAGTGACCTTTTTTGCTTTTATTTTCTTCTAGCTTACTCAAAAACCATATTGTACATAATCTTTTATTTCATAAGAATATTATTTTTTGTACGAATTACAATAAATTTTCTCTATGCGGAATATGTGTACCGTATAATTCTTAACTAAGAATAGTATATTTATCATAACCAGAAATTACTAGAGTGAATATCACTTGAAACCTGAACATAATTTAATAAAAAAATTTGCAAAGGGAGGAGTAATCATTGATTAGAAATAAAAGCAATAAATTAAGTTTATTGACTGGAAAATAATCAGCAACAGCACTTCTGTCAATACATTGATTAAATATAAATCAACCAATGTATCTGCTGGTTTCAACACAAAGCCATGGAAAGAAAAGGCATCAATGATCATCCCAACGGAGAAGGAAAAACAAAAGCTATATTGGTTATTATGTCATGGTCATAAAGTATTAATTAATTAAGTGATTTATACCATTTGAAATAATTAAATTGTCAACAAAATGTGATTAAAGGTACGAGCCAAGTGGTTAACCCGTCTGACTAAAGTAATCTAATGATCGCTAGCCACATGGGTTCAAACCCCGTCAGGGGCAAGTCGTTGTTTCCTTGAGCAAGAAACATTACACTCATTGCTTAGTACTGGTTGGTTCCAGGAATGGATTCAAAAGTGTGTCTATAAGCTTATAGCTTCCTACACAATCAAACTAAAATAAATTGTGTATAAACTAAAGGTAGAAGCTTTGTTCAGTCTTAGAATCATAACAGTTATATTCTTCATGGTAGATATAGACATGTTTTTATAATTTGTCAATTGCCATATATTTATAAATAATATACATATAATGTTATATGATGATAGGTGAAGTGAAAGCATATAAATAGAGCTGGTTTCTTAGATTTTTATATCACAAAAAAGCATGCTTTTTTAATCTTGTTCAAAGCTGAAGTGAAACAGATTTTGCTTTCTTGAAGATTGTAAATCCAAATTATCTCTGAATCTACTCTTGATACAATTATTATGACTATTTCTATATAAACAGTTTTATCTCTGACAAGAGCTGAAACGTTGTAATGAATACCTTTTAAATAAAACATTTATAATTTTTATGATTCAATAGCAGGGCAGTGGTTTTGATTGCTATGAAATGATGGCTTTTACACACAATATTGTCAAACAATTTTGAAATCAATTTGTAAAAAAATGCTGCTTACACTCTCCAACAACCTTTTCATTAAAAATTCAATGTAACCACAATAATGGCAGTCAAATACTGAAAAATAGAGACAAGTCCAAGATTTAGTCTGGCCAGGCAAGTCCTCAAAATTCAAATCTTGCATTCCTTTTACTTCTAATGAATGTAAATGATATAAAACAGGTTAGCATATTGTATTGCATATTTAAATACCTTTTGAAGTTGATGTTTTGTTGAGGTAGTTTTGATTGTAATCAGTAACTGTTATTTGATTACACAAGAACAGGTTCTGTTTTTTTACCAAGTTTGTATATCTCTAATGACTTTTATCAGGAACTTTGTTTACAAGCATGTAATAGCGCACAGTCGTAATTGATATCTTTTTAATGCAAGTTTAACTGTTTTCAGCTAAAAATGTTGACTCATATACTTGTTTTGAACAAACATTTTGAACTTCTCGTTTACAAAGGGAAATCACATTAAAATTGTCGAGAGTCTTTCAGGCTCATTTACCAAAAATAAACGGAGCTCTCATTACATTTGGCCCTCAAAAACTACAGATCTTTGATAATTTTATATTACGTTCTTCCAATATAAAAGCATAATATTAAAATGCTATTTTTGTAACTGACTGTCTTAGATTGTATGTATCATTAGTTTTGATGTTCGGAACATTTTTGAAACATTATAAAGTAGAGAGTGAAATAAAAAGTTAAAAAAGTATAGGTTGGTAAGATTTTTTTTTTAATGTGAGAATTATGACACAGGCTTGCCTTTGATTGAAGAAGTATGTTGATTCTGGTGCTGTTAACAACATTATTACAAAATGTGACTTTCAAAACTTTAATTTCATGCTTTAAGAAAGTAAGTAACACTCTCATCTTCATATTTTGATATTTTTTGTCTTAAGACCATTGTCAGATAAAAAAGTAAGAACAACTGTTGATCTTTATTTTGACTTTTTATTTAAAAAGCTCAAAAAATTTCAACTTTTTGGGATTCTGCTTATTATACTGGTACTACAGGGTCATGAATGATTCAATGATTTCTAAAGTAAGCCGCTAGGGTTACACCTTTCATAAATAGGAGATGATGCGTAAATATTTTGGACTGAATTCACACTTGTCACTTATATGATTAACGATCCTCTTCTATTTGCATTTTTACACACTCAATATGAAAATTTCTCGCTGTTTGATATTATTGAAATTTCATTGATACTGTAGAAGCAGGTTTGTTAACGTTTTGAATGTATTAAAAGTCATTATTACGCTAAAAATGGCTGAAGGATCGATTATGCATAAGCCCCTTTGTGCGAGGATTTTTTTTTTGTTAACGTTTCGCAGGCTTTAAGGTGAAGCCTTCAGATTATTTGACAGAATGCTTGATTTTAATTTGTTGCGAGACCAAAATCTGTTAAAATGTTTCGTTGTTGTGCATTTGAAGAAAGCTCAGGGTACATTTTGTGTATGCCACAATGAATTGTAACAAGTTATGGAAAAAGAAGTTATGTTAAGCCTTTTTAAATTAGGCCAGTTTGTAAGCAACTATTTGTTGTAAGAAACTATAAAATACGATGTCATATGGCTTCGGTTTTGTGATGGTTTTTGTTATATATAAAAAAAGAGAAGAGAAATCGCAATGTCCAGAATACAAGACAGCGATAGCATTTAAGCAGATTGTTTAGTTTATTAAAATTTAGGTGTAGTTGTTTAAATCATGATGTGCAAGTAAATCAAAATAAAAACTGAAATACGATAGTAAGTTTCGCTGTGATACTTATATAGTTTCTGCTGACTAACATACGTATAGTCAAGGGATCATTTTAAGCATTTCAACACGCGTAAACATTATACTGTTTCCACCTAATATTATATAATGATCTTATCTTACAGTAATGTTAAGATATGGCCTTATATGTTTTACAAAGGTGGACAACATTAATTTACATTGTAAAAAATATCACCAATAAAACATGGAAAGTTTTAATGTCAACTAAGTTTCTCTGTCTTGTTTTTATCCGGCCAACTTAAACGGCTAAAAGCCGAACATGTAGATACTGTCATCTACCTATATCTTACCTGTCATAATATAATTTCAAACTCTGATATATATATTCATGCTAATTTTTTGCTTAATTACCGATGTATTTTTTTTTGCTTGGCTGTTTTTTGTTTTGAATCACAATATATTATCCTAAATGGCATTTGTAACATGTCAGTGCAGTTCACCTCATACAGGGGAGGTGGGGGGACTAATTGTCGTTTAGTTTTAAAAAAGTTTTAAGAAATTTGGATTAAGTAAATTTCGGATTATCTTATAATAAGAAATGTTATAAAATATCTGTATTATTGTGATGTTTGAAAATAAAATATTGGAAAAAAAAACAACAATAAAAACCCAGAAAATATCGACAAAGTACAAATTTATATGATAGAAGTAACAGCTTGTAGATATTTCAATGTTGATAACCTTACAATAAAATTATTGTTACCATTTGTAATATAATGCTTGCTATGATACATTATATCATTTTGTTGAAAGTTATCACAGTTGATTGAAATCCAATACATTTTGTTTTAGAAACAGTATTCTTAAATCTCATCATTATAGAAATGGTATTTTTTTAGGACTTTAAAGACTCTAAGTCACAAGTCACTGAATCTCCATTAAAATTGTTAAAAGATCATGATGAACATTTAAAATAATTATGTCTTAAAACTGCATCATCTCTCGGCATTCTGGGAAATACAAGTAACATGTAACAAATTTTTTGTCAAGGAAAGTCTGATATTTATAAAATAAATTTAAAAATGTTTTAAATTTAAATGAGAATCATTGATCAAATATCGTGTCATTTACCTAATGTGTTTTATGTAAGTATTTCTATGAAAATTAGTCTGATTCATTGAAGAAATGAGAGGGGGGAAAGGCAGTAAAATATCTCGGTATGTTGGTTGGCATCACTCCGCAGATGCATTACGCTTGCTGTGATAAAGCATGTTAGAAAATGTCAGCCCAGCCTAATAGGCTCATCAGTAAAAGGCCAGACATGCAGCACGTGTGCCAAGTGTGAGCTAATGACTTTATCTACCTTCAAAGTTAGGAGAGTATTCAACCTTTGATCATTTTGGAAGTGTAAAGAAAGGCTGAGGCCAGTTGGCATCTAAAAGCAACTGTAACACAGTATTAAGGTCAAGATTCTCAAAGGCTATCAAAGTTTTGAAAGCAATTGAAGAAAAGCAGACAAAAGGAGAGCTTGTTTAAGGTCATTCATGATGTCATAGTCATGGTAACTTGTTGAAACACGATTCTTCATGTTTCTGGCTGTACATCAGTCTCTTAAATGAAAATCTCACAAGATAGCAGCTTTCTCATTGGTCAATTTCCAGGTTGCATTGAAAAAATGTGTTTTGTTGTAAGACTACGTAACCAAAACATATCAATGTAACAATGTGTTCTTGTTGGCAGATCATCTGTGAATGTTCTATTTTCAAACAAATTGTTATGTATGAAAAAGTCTGAAAATGGCAGCATCAAATCACATAAATCATGTTCCTGTTGAATCCAATCGTAAAAGTAATTGTTACAATTTTACTATCTTGGAACAAATAAAATGCCATGGTCTATAGCCCATTTAAAAATATTTTTTGTCAAGTTTCAATGCAACATTTAGATTACAGAAATTATCTTCATGGGTATTCTTATCAGTAGATAATTAACAACAAGTTGAAATCAATTAATCTGTGGGTGTTTGTTTAAAGAATGGTTAATTATTGGGAGTAGCATCAAAGTTAAAGAGATACATTTTAATGCAAGTCTTCTTTCATCAACACTATATCTGCAACTCATTAACAATAAAGGCGTGTTTATTGTGCCATTCATGCTTCCCTGCATGCTTTATAAGATGATTTCCCAGCTTTTTAAGTTTTCCAGAAAAGAGAATGTTTTAGAATTTGAGGTGGAAGTGTGAAAGAAGAAAAGTATTTATAGACTACCAGTTATAAGCAAGGGTGTTTCTGTTTACCATTGTTTTGATTGGTTTTGAAAAAGTGTGATCAATACTGCTTTACTTTATTTTTTATTTTGCCTTTTGTTAATATTACCTAATATGCAGGGCTAAATTTCAAAGCCATAATTCAAATGCTAGCATTGACTGCTACATACTTTGCAGAAGATATGATGTCAAAACACTGGAGGAGCAATTGGTCAAAACACTGGTGGGTATATAGCTAAACCAATCAATGAACTTTACTAGTTAATCATATCAACCAGTCACTTATATCAACCAGTCACTTACTTAAATCAATCAGTGTACTACACCAGTCAGTCTGACATCTAAACAAATCTGTCAGTCAGCTAAACCAGTCAGTCATCTAAACAAACCAATAAGTCATCTAAACCAGTCATTTAAACAAATCTGTAAGTCAGCTAAACCAGTCAGACATCTAAACAAATCTGTCAGTCAGCTAAACAAGTCATTTAGACTGCATCTCCTAGCTTAGGCATGTTATGATGTTTATGATAGTGATGATGAAGGGTTAGAGGTAGTGGAAGTGCTTACTGTTATAATACTTGAAGATAAAGCCTTTAGTCTTGTACAAAATGTTTGATCTTATTCTTTATACAGTTATCATTGTCAGAGCTACTCGAGTGCCAGACACTTTCAACCAAAAAGTTTTCTTAAACAAGATACTTAACTCAATCTATTAAGGTCTGCCATAAAATTGAGGTAAACCCTTTTAAATTGTATAACATCTTTGACTAGTTTACTTTATCCACCATTGTCATACTTTCTCCATTACACTTAGAGCCAGAAATCCAAAGTTCTTTTTTTATCAGCAAAGTTTTTCACAGCACAGGAACGATATCAAAGTCCTTATCAGCTGCTAGATTTAGATTTGTGCTAATGATCACATAAAAACAAAAGGCATTTGAAATTAGATATATTGAGAGGGTGCCAAATTTGAGAATTTAGACTGATAAATGAAGCAAGCCCAGATAGTGATGCTCCATTTTTTTTGGTTCCAGGTACAAACAGCTAAGATTTTGGAAATGGCGTTTCTGCTGTAATTTGCCAGCTTGTTTCAGTATTTATATTAAGGAACAGGACAATTCAGAGCGTCTGTAAGGCTAAAAGGTCCTGCCGCTAGTTAATGATTGAGTTGGAAATGTATCAAAACTGCTTAAATTTTGTATGATATATCTGACAACATGTTTCTTGCATTGTTTTCTGTACCTGGTTACTTTTCATTCTTTGTTAGAATGATTTTAGAGGAGATTTTGGAAGGACATGAGCGTTTTATTTTTTATTTGCATGTAAGAAAGCAGGCTACTCATAAACAGGCTGTAAAAGACATACATAGCAAGGGAGCTGCAACATACATTCCAACTTCTATAGTACTTTCAGTAGTAAGAACATCATAATAATGATCATGTTTTTTGTCATTGTTGTTTTGCTTAAGGAAAAAAATTCTTGTCAAACACTGTTGTCATCTTTATTGAAGCACAGCTGTACTGTACAGAAAAAAATGCATTATTTCAGTCCATCTTTTCTTGTTTCTATTTTTTCCACACTATTACTGCTTATAAGCCTCGATTTTCTGAGAGTTTTTACCACAGCCTTTGTTAACAGCTTGGTACCCAGCCAGACTTCGGTGCCTTGTTACATCCCAAACTGTTTGATTCAAAGTTACCCTTATAATTTTTCAAATTTGTAAAAAAATGGATAGATTTGAAAAAAGTAAGCTTGCAACATTTTTAGCAGACGACAATTTTTCCCAGCATGCAAAGGGATAAACCATGAAATGCGTTGTGCAATTTTGAAACATGCATCAAGTATAAGTAAAATAGACAGAAAGTGTGTTTTGTGAAGAATAATTACAAGAATTATTATTACTGAGAATAAAGACGTAATTATGTGGACAAATATGTTCTACACGTCAGGTATCACTCACTGTAAAGTGTTATATTTGACATATTTATTATCTGACGTGGGACATAAATTTTTACTATTCCACATTCTGCGTTAATGTGTAGAAATGTATTACTCGCAATAAAGATCTTGACAAAAAATAAAACTTTTTTTTTATCAAAATAGTTGATAAAATGTGACTGTTTGTTAAGAATAACTTTAAAAAAAGTTTTAACTAAATTTAAAGGCATTTGTCATTTGCATGGAAGATGGATGTTTTGTCCATTTACGTTAATTAAGTTGATTTATAATGTACATGATGTTCACATTAAGCTGATATATTACTTTAAACAAACATTGATTTAACATGATTTATGACAACTATAAAGTATTGTTCAAAAATCTTTAACATGTTATTTATTTAACAATGACAAATTATACAAAATTCTATCATTTTTTTTTTGAAAGGTGAATCAACTTTTCATTTTGAATTAGAATTAAAATTTCATCCTAAAAAAATACCAATGTAATATTGAATTTCCTAGAGTTCTACAATGATAAAAAAAAAACTGTACATAAGAAAAAAAAAAAGGATATATCTTGATAAATTGAGATCATGAGTGTTTCTTGGAAAGAAAAAAGCTGAAATAAGTAATGTTCTAGTTGACACATGTTTCCTTTAAACAGAGAGAAATGCTCAAGTTTCCCATGTTTCCATAAACTCCAGTCTGTTAAAATCATTAAATAATATATCATCTTAGCAAAAATAAAATCTGACATTCTGGCAGTTGGGGCAATTTTTGCAGGTATCCTGTAAATACCGTATTTATCTTATTAACCCTGCCCCAGTTTTTTAAAAAAAAAAGTAATTCATGTAAAAAATGTCTCGAAACTTTAATAAAGATAAATACACCATGACATAACCACTAAAATGGCCTCACTATTACTTTAGAAACAAATAAATTTGTCATTTTGATATTTATTTGTAAGTATTAATACCTACCAAGATTTCATTGAATGAAACATTTTATTCATGGTCCAGTTTTAGAGAGTTTATGGTAATAAAAAAAAAGAAGCTAAGTAATTTTCTTGAAAAATGTTCTGGTCACTACTCCCACTCAACACCATGTGGAGAAATTGTATCTTGTTACCTTGGTAACAAAAATATCAACATATGGCATGCATACTGATACAAAATCATGTAGAGAAATGTTGAATTATTTTTTGGGGGTTCATATTTGAAGGGAAGAACACAAGATATCAATTATCTATGAGTCAGAGTGTCACCATCTACAATTACTGCATATCGCACCCAAAAAAACTCCTTGTGTCATTATATTTAGCCAATTTGTTGTATGCAGTGTCCTCCCCATTGCTGCTGTAACATTTTTATCAAGTATATATAGGGTTACTTGCATTGTTTTATGTTGAATCCTCAATCTGTTCTCATTGTTTCAACATATTTTGAAGAAAGTTTTGTACAGAAAGCAATTTTGTTTGTACTTTGATTGTCTGGACCAGCTGTTATAAAGTTTGAACATTATAATAGTAATTTTATATACACACCATATGTCAATTTTATAATTAAACTTTCCATTGTTTACAATAATTATATGAGGGATTTTGTTGTATGTGATGCTTTTAAGGGCTGTGAGTAAACTGAACTTTATGTATTGTCAACTTGTTACAGTTATCAACATAATGTAAATGTTTTGTAACTTTTGACATAACTTCCAGTACCTATGTTCAATTTTTAGTTCTTAGATGTTTTGCAACTTTAGACATATCTTCTGATACATGTATATGTTCAGTTTTTCAGTTCTTTGTTTTGTTGGTTACTTGTTTATTTCTCCACAGATTCACAAAAAACACTGTTTATATATCTCAAGATAGACAAGTTTGATTGTATTGAACTTGTTAAGGTATATTTGGATATGATAAAATAGCTTATTGTATAGAATTGCCCTCACAAGGAGAGTTATCTTTCCATGGCTTTGTCTTTCTTCTTGCTTTAAACATTATAAACAAACCCCAGTAAGATGATCAAACTGTTTGAAATAAATGTTTCAGTATATAAATCAAAAAGATACATTACAAATTAATGTCCAGTTTGTCTGAGAGGAACGTAATTAACAAGTTTGTATATCTAGTTTGTGAAGATTATTGGCAATAATTTGCTGGTCTTTTTGTTTGATGGAATGCTTGGTCATTGTCATAAAAAAAACCTATCTTTGTAATTTATTGATACAACACATCATAAATTGGTTGTTAATTAAACGTTAATTACCATTTCTTGTACCTCGGTGATCATTCTTGACCTTGTTGAAGTACAAGATATTGTAAACGTGTACAAAAGATTGTTAACATGTTCCAAATATATAATTACACAACTCTGTCAAATAGCTGAACTTAGGGTTGGTATAATTTCTTGACCAGTTCTGTTGTTGTTTGCATTGATTATGACAAATGGAAACTTTTGGCAATACCGGTTCTTGGACATAAAAATTATTTAGATACTTTGATGTTTTAAATCTGGAGACAAATTAGTTCTAGTTTTATATTTAGAAAGGTGGACAAAATATCTTACAGAATGGCCGGCCTCTTGCTTGATTTACAGAAATTTGTAAGCATGAGTTGGTTTATTTAACAAAATATTGTTGAAAAAATGGAAAAAAACAAACAACAACACAAAAGCCCACAATTGGATTGTTTAAATAGGTTTAAAAAAAATGGATCATATGTCTTACTGTTTAAGAACATAAAAAAAAATGTGGTTTAACTAATAAAAGATTCAAACATTGCTGTCATTTTAAAGTCGAACAATGTCTAAGAAAATTGTATGGAACAGAATAAAGCTCATGAATATTCCTCCAAATTTCTCAAAAAACTACTTGTGTATGTTCTTGCGTGAGCTACAAGTATCTGAATTAAGTTAACATTTCCGGAGAGATTTCTTGAATTTACATTATGAAACAGAAAACCTTTAGATTTTGTTTCTCAAACACCTATCCTCTAATACTGTTTCTAATTTTACCTGATCCGCAGATAGGGAATATTTTTGGCCTAGCTTTACATGTTTACACTGCTCAAGGAATTATGGGAAATGAGAGAAGTTCGAAGTTCAGAGGTGCATATAGAGTTCTTACGTTGGTTTAAGAAAATGTGTTTCATGAAAACTGGTTGAAATTTTCAGATACAGAATGGAAGTTAATATAAACAAAGATGTATATTTATCTATAATTAGTTCAGCATTCTTTACTGTGATAATTTCAAAGAAATATACACAGGAAGTTGGTAAATCTATGTCAATGATGTAGCAAGCCAGAGAGGCATATCAGCACTATTTCATTGGTGTGTGTAAATATGTACAAAACAGTCTTTGTTTTCAGTGTAAATTCTTCAAATTATGGATAAACAAAGTGATTTTCTGGACTAAGTTGTGAATTTTGAGATGACTTTGTGAAGACTTGAAGATTTTGTGGATTTATATTGAAGCTATAAAAAACTGGTATGTAAGTATTTAGGTTATTATACACAAACTGACATAGTAATGGCAGTGGAGATAATTGGGTTAGATTGATACTGCTGTAAACACATGGTTCTGTGTATGTTCTATAGTATGTCTTCATAACACGCACACATAGAAAAAAAACATACAAAAATATGTAACCTCTTTATGAAAGTTATGTATATCTAAAAAAATTAGATTTACCAGAGTGTGAAAAAGAAAAATGTTTTAAAATGTATTCTATTTCCTTTGTTTTTGTTTGTTTATTGAATCATCCCGGCTACAGAATGTCCATGGATTTCCATGGATATAAGCATGGACAGTGTCCATGGAGTATTGAAACACTTGTCCATGGACAATTCTTTATATCCCTGGACAGTGTCCATGCTATCCATGTCCATGCTTTCCATGTCCATTGTCCATGATACCCATGGACAATGTCCATGATGTCCATGGACAATGTCCATTCTTACCATGGACAATGTCCATTCTTACCATGGACAATGTCCATTCTTTCCATGGATAATGTCCATTCTTTCTATGGACAATGTCCATTCTATCCATGTTCAAAACCAATTTTGAGGAATCTTTTATAACATCCATGGTCATTGTCCATGATATCACACTTGTGTTGAGATACCTGTTTAAAAGTCTGTAAAAAAAGGTCCCACATAATCTTTTTCACTTGGGAGTTGCACTAGTGTAACAATGATTTTGAATTGACAAGGCTGTAAAATTATGACACATTAAAGATTTATTACACCATATATGAAGTAAAACAAGTTCTCAAATGTTCTCATTTATATTGTTCTGAATGGCTAAAACGGCCACAGTTTATTTTGTACACATATTTATTGTTTCACTGTTTTGTTGGCACGAGATGGCTTGACAATGTCACGCAGCTTTTCCCTGACCATCACTGGTGTGACATGCGGAAAATTCCTTTTGATGATATCTGTAAAGAACATAACAAATTATATAAATATTGACTTGACAAATCAATGTAATATACTTAACCCTTGAATAATTAACAATTCAAATTATCTACATGGACGAGTAGCAATTTGAAGACACTTAAAAGTCCTGCAAGACGATTGGCTATGAAAAAAATTTTCAATCCCTGTTAAAAACTTCCAATGAAATTCAAAAACTTTCAATGAAATTTAAATAACCAAAAAACAAAAAAAAAAAGAAACACTGACCGTAAATTCCTGTCAACTTTTCTTGGTCAACAGGTGGCCTTTTTTCGCCACTTTTGGATGCTTTCCCTGTCAATGATTTTCCGGCATATTCCTCCTCTTTATACAAAAAGCGGAATAGAACAATGGCCATCTTACTGTAGGTGGTTATGCCAATAACCTTGCTCTGCAGTTGGTCCTGAAATGTAATATTGGCATTTTCAGTTCTTTTGGATTCTTTGTTATCAATTTTAGTTCTGACATCATTTGTAGCATTTTTGAGCTTAATTCATAACATAACACCATTTTTATTAACGATTAACGAGGTTGCCCTTTACAATATAATTAGTATTGTTTAAACATGATTGATCAAAAACATGAAAGGGTGAAAAAAGTTAAGATGGAAAACTTTCAATTAAATGATTTTTGCAGAATATCAGCACATAGTTATCAAGTAAACACCATGCTTTGATGAAAATGAATCATTTTTGGTCAAAATCAACATTATAATAAACTTGTGTCAATTATTTCCCTGCTTTTCCTATATTTATATAATGACAACTTTATGTAATGGGAGTTAAAATTACTCAATCCTTCACAAGTACTTAATTACCAGATTTGTTCAGTGGAGTCAGTATAACAATAATATATGTATAAAACATGAAGAACAACATTTTGTTCAGACTTTGGAAAATAACATGCATTTATATGAAAACATGTTACTTTGACTTTTTTCAACAAAACAAACTAAATTATTACCAGGATGGTTTTGAAAGCATTCTGTATTCAACAGTACATTATCACTTTTCCCTCATCTGACATCCTTTGAGTTGAAACATCTCATGTGACTCCAAGACTTGAAAGTTTGCAACCTAATAATAATATGTTGAAAAAATAAACATATGTACATGAGTAACAAGAAATTACAATTAAGGCATATTATGAATTTTATTAAATGTGAATTTGGAAATTCATTGCTTGATTAATCACCAATATTTTGAATGTAAAATTGTAATCTCTGATTTAAAATTTCCCGCCATTATTTAAAAATGAAAAACTTGATTTCCTTAACTATTTATATTGAAAAGTTACATGTATGTAGAAACACAATAACTGAAACAGTGTATACTTACAAAGAAAGTTTGAAAAAACTAAAAAAATAAGTGTTAAAAAATAAAAATACATTTGTACTTACTGTTAGAAATGGTTATATACATGTAGTTCCCTCCATTTTAACTGAATCATGAAATACACATGTTTAAAAGTTCATATTTCCAGAAAACTCTTGTAAATTTGTCCAGTTTAAACTCATTTGGTCTAATTTCCAATGCTCCAACATAATATTTCAAGTTATAACTTTTAAGCAGTATAATATTAAGGCACTAATAAACATTATCTTTCAATGCTCCTGTTCAAATGACCCGCCTGGAAGGAGTGTTCTGACCTGTGATTTGTTCTGCAAGGGTATTAAGTTACTTGGGAGCTACAGTGTAATATAGTATGTTGTAAACCTGCTTTACCTCTTTCTATTCTCTTATATCAGATAGGTGAGTTTAACATTGGTAGTTATGAAAACAGCAGGTTCCACTTGAGGGGTCATAAATATTTACATTGTGGCTGATGCTAATTTGAATGTTCCAGAAATTAATCACTATACATAAGTAACATCTACACAGGATGAATATATAAATTATATAATTATACTTCAATAGAGATACATAATAATAATTAATTTATCATCAATTAATAAATAAATATAAGTGCATAACAATTACATTTGTTCTTAAATTTAAATTTAAACAAACCTAAACAAGTCTACAAGTAGTTAGACTAGATTATCTTTTTATGTAATTGAAATGGTATGCATAAGGGTACAGTATATTTTTCTATATTATCATTTAACTGAAGTTTGGAATTTAAAAAAAAAAAAAATCAAAAAAAAATCTACTTGATCTTACTATATTTGATTTCTTCTTTTCATGCTGATTAATTTGATACCCAATATGAACATATAATTTTTTGAAGAATGGCAGTTATGATTTTTTTAAACATTTTTCATGTTTTGGCACTTAGATTTTTTTTGCATATCCATCCAATCACTTTTGATAAAAATTTCTAAGTATGAGCAATGAAGTTGACCATGGACAATGTCCACATTAGACATAGTTTTTTTGTACTATGTCCATGAACATTTTTATATTCCCTGGACGATGTCCATGTAATTCATGGACATCGTCCATGTTATCCATGTTGTTAGTATGGACACTGTCCATTCACTTGACTTATCCATGTATTTCCATGCTCTTTCCATGGATATCCATGGTCATTTTAAGGCTGTCCATGGACAATCTATAGCCGGGATAATAATTTAATTTAATATTCTTTTACTCTTTTTTTTATACATTCCAAAACAAAAAATATATTCATTCAATGTCAGTTGTGAAAAAGAATTATGTTATTTACATATGAAGCACTTGATACAATGCATTTTAGTATGCATAAGATAAAAAAAAGTTATATACTTATTTTAATATTTATATTCCCACTCCAATGTTAACTGAGTAATGATATGGATATTTTAACATGCAGGTTGTTGTACATATGGTAATGTAGATTGAAAAAGTAACAAACTTATAATTAGGTATACAATTAACATAATGTTCTTTGTGTTTCTATGTTTGCTTTATTTAATGAATAGTCCATGTGTACTAGAGCTATTTAGTTCTGGGAAGAGACTGCTTGACCATTAAATGTAAAGAACAAGAATAGTTAATTATCTTAGTAATTAGTTTACCATATGAGGCAAAATGTTAAAAAAAATCATCAGCAAATTTAGGGGGCTACCCTGTGGAACCTCAGATAAGATAAGAACCCCATTCGTCTCCCTCAACCCCCACAGAAAATTCTGTGTCTGCCCTTAAAAAGATTTCATTCACTAAATGAATGATTGATTGAATGGGAATTTCTCTATACAAAATATATGACTAAATTTGTCACACTGTCATTATTATAGCCTAACCCTACTGAAGTTATATTATGGACTAAAATTGTACTTTTATCGAACTTTCGGAACTAGTTTATAAGTATCTCTTCAGGGATTATGATCATTCAGAAGCCAACATCTTAAAGAGCCTGGTCAGACTGTGAGGAAGTGTGGGATAGCTCTGCTCTATAGTACCTTAGATTTTCATTTCATAACTTAAATTCACAGATCACTTATGAATCAGTAATGACTAGAACCAACCATTTATTCTTATCCATATATCAAATAAATATATGACAGAAATGGAAGGTGACAAATATTGCCTAATTTATACCAAATATTGAAAAGTAAAAATGTTAAATTTATTCAGGTCAATAAAATCAATCATGATAAAGGCTATAATTATGTTTACCCCTTATTTAGTTAAGAAGTATTATGTTTTAATAGAGATGTTCTATGTACTAACATCCCTTCCAACATAAGAAGGGAATACATTTTGAAACTTATGCTAAATATATCTAGACAGTCGGACGGACTTCCTTAGTTCAATACAGATACAGTCGTAACAACACAATAAATACACATAGCAAAGTTGACACTTGCTGTCAGACTGGTAAAAACCATACAAGTTAAAACAGAGAGAACATCTTATAACATGATTTATCATTTAACATTCTCATGTTTTGTCATTTCAAAGTTTGTATTTAGCTACTATTTCAGAAACAGGTTGTTTTCGGTTGTTTACATAGGTTTTAGACAGGTTGTCTCATATTGTGATCACTTCATATAAGATTTTACAGTGATCACTTCATATAAGATTTAACAGTGATCACTTCATATAAGATTTTACAGTGATCACTTCATATAAGATTTAACAGTGATCACTTCATATAGGATTTAACAGTGATCACTTCATATAAGATTTAACAGTGATCACTTCATATAAGATTTAACAGTGATCACTTCATATAAGATTTAACAGTGATCACTTCATATAAGATTTAACAGTGATCACTTCATATAAGATTTAACAGTGATCACTTCATTTAAGATTTTACAGTGATCACTTCATATAAGATTTTACAGTGATCACTTCATATAAGATTTTACAGTGATCACTTCATATAAGATTTTACAGTGATCACTTCATATAAGATTTAACAGTGATCACTTCATATAAGATTTAACAGTGATCACGGTATAATAAGATTATATGTGTGTTATTATATGTGTGTTATTGTGTGTGTTTCTAGACAGGTTGGTTTGTTTTGTGATCATTTTATACAAAAACTTGGTGATTTTGTGATCTTTGTGAAAAAAGGGTATTGAAGTACATATTTGGCTATTTTTTTCACACAATGATAGATGTATTGAAGAACATGATTATTTAAATAGTTAAAAGAACTTTACTGAGGTCCAAAGGCCTGAAAATGTAAAATTTTGAAAATCTTAAAATATCAAGTGAAACACTGAAAATGGAAAAAATTGCAAATGATAACAAAGACATAAATTCAGAATTAACTTGAAAATCAATTTTCACTACAATTCTTAACCTGGCAGATTTGAGTGAAAGGTGTTGCAATGCCTTTCACTTTTTGGTCATTTTGCACAAAAAAAATATTATTCAAGAGAAACAGAACAAGGGATCAACACAATGGTCCAGACTTTCACAAGTTGGTACACAAATCTTGGAAAATATTTCCAGTCCTGTCATTTCAATAAAAACTTAGTGGAATCTTTTTAAACTTGTCTTTGTTTTTTCTATTGAAAAAAAATTGTTGTGCTCAATTTCTTGTGTTGATAGACCGCCTGCCAAAAAAGGTCTCTCTGTGTCTTAATACACAGGTCAGCAACAAATGATAGATAAATTTGGGATTTGAAATGTTAAAAGATACAAGATTTGAGGGGTTTTGAGATTCACAGGTAGTTGATACTTTATATATAGAGCATTTTGAGATTTTCAGACACTTTGATTTGAAGATGTTTCACAGGGCTGTGTAAATACTAGCACTCCCCACATTCACCTTCGTGGAGTGTTTTGGAATTTTTTTTTTTAAATGATTATAAAAGATTAACAAATTACAGGATGTTCATGTAATTGATAATTGAAGTAGTTAAGCAGTGTTTTTGTTTACAGTTCTATATGTTGTCAATCAAGGTACATTATGAAGGTCAGGCCCATCACTTCACACACCACCTGTACACCAAAATATGCTGAACAACTGATAAGGAAGTTGTTTTTGTGGTCTTGTTGTCAGACTGGTTCCAGCTTACCTGAACTTAGTGAATTATTGCCTTGAATAGTGTGTGAACTAACAGATAAAAATATGTACTGTTTCGATAAAGCAATATAATAAGTAAATCATGTAAAAAAGCAGTGAAAACTGCCAAGATTTTGTCAATCCAGGTCATGATTTAAATTGTCTGTTATTTGGATTTTATTTTTAGATATTTTTCATATAGATATAACATACAGAAAAAAAATACAACAAACTTTAACTTTTTAAGTCAGAGGTGTATTAATGATTGATTTTAGACATCGTTGATTTCAAAGATTTATTTAAATTTTAATGTGTTTATACATATTTATTTACTTATTCTTGTAGTAACTAATACCTTCAAAAAATATTTTTCAGTCAATGTTTTGAAAGGACTACTTCAAGTCAGAGTTTCAAGGCTATAGGATATTTTCATTGTTTGAAACCAAACTTTAAGAAACAGTTCATCATAAGTGATGTCTTCAGAAACACAACAATTTTTTTTTAAATCAGATATGAAATGAAATTGACCTTTGAAAGTGACCTTTCATCAGAGATCACATAGTTTTTCACACCATAGATTTTGTAGATTTTATATACTCATCAAGCCATGACAGGTGAAACTTGATCAGGGACATCAGTTGTAAGGTTTTGTGATAGATGTAGCTGTTTTCGTGTTATATCTCTCAGTAGTTTATTGTAATCTTCTGACGTGCCCCAAACTTTCTTTATGCAGAGATTTTAAATGTATCTTCCTGAATTATTGTATTAAAATTTTGATGTTTGTAAGTTTAAAACTGTTTTGGGAAAGTCGAAACAGTACAAAAAATTTTCATATTTCCATGTTTAACTCTTGTCCTTTAAGTTTTTGTGATAGTGATTGGAGAAACGTGATTTTTTCTTGAACATTTTGAATTTTTTATCCTGTTTGAAGCTTTACCATCTTATTTACTAAGTGAATTTACACTATCGCCATGATTTTTGCTGAAGAAAGATTAGTAAAACAGAAGCAGATTTTTATGTGCTTGATTGTAATTTGGAACAGTTTTGGTGTACTACAGAACAATGTTCTCCGGTTCTGCACCATTTTGACACATCTGTGGATATAAAATCTTAAAAAACTCTTTGTTGCAAAAAACAGGTCTGTTTGCGTGTTTCTAAGTTTACAATATCAAGAAGCTGTAATCAGTTTATCAAATATCCTGCATTTCATAACATTAGACTGAAGCTGTTAGAAAACCAGAGCACATGTAACCAGGCACGTCTGATGAAAATTACACAAAATTTGTTTCATTAACGGAGGGAAAGCATGTTGATGTTAACTAGCAAGGCAAATTGTCTATAATATTACCGAGGTACAGGCTGATACTCACTTTCAGCAAACATTCTTGATGCAAGACTTGAATGTTTGCACACCAATGTTGAGTCAATTAGCAGATTTTTTGTAGATTTAGAGAAGGCTGTGTCATTAAAGACAGATTTTGTTACAAAGATCACAGGTTCATTCTTTCTGTATTTTTATTTCCCTGTAGCTGATCGTTGTCTGATAAAAGCTTGCAAATATTCAACTTTTGTTTTCTGCTATTGTAATTGTTTGTCAGTTTGAAAAAGAAAGTATGTGATGAAAAAAAAGAGTTGTAAAGTGATGTAACCATACCATAGCTAGCATTTATTGTGAGTTGTATCTTTTGGGATTCAAAGTACCTCGACTTCCCTTTTACACTTTTTCAAAGTACCTCAACTTCCCTTTTACACTTTTACAAAGTACCTCGACTGCCCTTTTACACTTTTTCAAAGTACCTCGACTTCCCTTTTACACTTTTACAAAGTACCTCGACTGCCCTTTTACACTTTTTCAAAGTACCTCGACTGCCCTTTTACACTTTTTCAAAGTACCTCGACTTCCCTTTTACACTTTTTCAAAGTACCTCGACTTCCCTTTTACACTTTTACAGAGTACCTTGACTTCCCTTTTATACTTTTACAACTGGTAGATCCTTGAATAAACCAGTTTAAAACCATACTAATGCTTGATGTGTGTTCTCTCCTCTTTATTTACTTGTTACTGTTTGATAGTTGACAATATTTTGCTTATACCCCTAGTCACGATTAACATCCCGTCCCCCTCATTGGAAACATAATATGTATCATGCTAATACTAGCATATAGAAGGATATCATAGATACAGTATGAAGCAATTGGGTTCTGATGATCCAGGGGTTATCCCTTGGATTTGTTTCTTCTACCTCCCATCTTAGCTGAATCCGTACAAAAAGGTTACCTTACTAACAAGACATTAGCAATAAGCATATTCTTATTTTTCTATCATATCCCAAGTGTTTTTTATTTTTACCTGAGGATTATGAAACATACGCTATAAAGTATATGATCTATGGAGAATTTTCACTAGCTTGTGATGTTTGCAATGAAGACTTGTGAGTATAAGCTCATAAAGAAAGAATGGCTTAAGTTATGACTTATTTATTGTGCTGTGTGTAAGGGAGAAGCTATTAAAACTACTTTACACATTTTTACTACATCTATTGTAAGCTCCTTGTTAAATCTGCCAGATTCTGGAAAAAAGATTTTATATATTTTATATACTTCTTGTGGGAGAGAAAAAAATCTTCAAATAAATCTGTATCAAAGACAATAAAATAAATGAAAACTATTTACTGTGTATTTCTGGTGTTTAACAATGCTACAGTTGGTATTCATTATTTTGGTTTTACTGCAGCAAAAACAATGCCAAATAATAACATCATAAGCATTTCATACTCATATTATGTTAACACAGTATTTTCTATCGATAATTATTTTGTTTTTCAAATATTTTTTCATTTCCCTGAATCAAGCTGTAAAGATACTTTTTCAGAGTCTCATCCTAATCACTATTCAATTCTCAAAATAAATCTTTACCATTGGTCAATTCTTTTGTTCAGAATTGACCAATAAGATGTTTGATATTGTGACTAGTTTTTTATTCATTCTTTGGGCTGGTGTCCTTATTGTAGCATTTAGTTATTAAATTTGCATAGATTGATTCACAAATATTTATGTATTAAAATAAAAAAATCATATACAATATATGATGACAGTAGATAAGGGAAACATATTTTATTGACAGCTTATCTTAAATCTTGTTTTATCTTAGTCATACATTTATGTTTTCTATTTATATTTTCTGTTATTTATGTAAAATCTGAGTTTATGGATGTTTTTTTTTATCTTATATAAAATTCTGAAGTAGCAATTTTTTTCAAGAGCGAATCTCTTAACAAAATCAAAATTATCATGTAAATGAAAAAAATGTGTTGTTTAAAGTAATACATGTGAGGATAGTGTGGGCCTAATTGAAGAATAATTAATTGAATGTCTTAAAACTAAACATGTCAAACAAAAACAATGCAGTTTACTGGCAGGAATGAATATAATTATATAGAAGGCATAGGAACGCAAAATTACAATGAACCGATACAGGTGACATAGGCAACTTTGAATGACGACAACACCACTTAAAATAGATAAGAAAATCCTATGCCAATCTATAACTATACTATTATCTACATAGAAAATGCTCTAAATAGTTAAAATGTCTGCCACTCAAACTAAGGATCATCAGTTTCCAGTTCGATCATGGCTCTCTTGAGTTAGAGGAACTCCACTGAGGTTTGTAAAGCAAAAAATATTAAAAAAAAATTAATTTTTCATACAGATCAACATGAGCACTTAAAACAGAAATATAAATAAAATTTTACTGAGAACTATACAAGAAATGCATTGAAAATTGTATGTTTGTGCTTAATAAGTTACTCTCAGTCCGATTTGAGTGAAAAGCGTTTAAACGCTTTTCAATTTTGGGTCAATTTTCACTATTATAATATTTTTTCTGGAAAAACGGAGCGAGCTTTTGCACATAAGATATAAGTATAGTTCTTCATCAAATGGAGTCATAATCTCAAAATATTATTCCCAGTTCGGCCATGTCAAAAAACCTCAGTGGAGTCCCTTTAATATTAATATAAGTAATCTCTGACCGAGAGATACATTCACAATCATATCTTAGATTGATAAGTTTTAACATGAATGATATAATTTATATGTTTGTATTTTATATGTTTGTTTTTCTTGTGTATTTTCAGAGTCACTAAAGATGTAGTATACATACTATCGAGACTGATGTACGGGGAATACCGAGTGAACGTTGGTTCTTTTATGAACAACTCAGACAAAACATGAGCAGTAGCTGTCTCACACGGACACCGCTCATCGAGCTAGCGATACTTTTGACGATTATAGTCATGACATGGGCAACAAATGGTACGTTCTTATAGTATTTTCAAAACTTTGTACTGTTCTTCTTGTTTAGTTGTGGAGACAATACATCTCTTAAGTCCCTAAATGCATTGCAGTTTTATATCTAGGATTGAAATGCCCTATCTTTAATATACTGTATTTTAATGTTACTGTATGAATCTGGCAGACTGCCTAGACTTACAAAACCCTTTATATAGAAAAAAGCAGTGGAATAAAATTTGGCATTGTGCTCACTATAACAAGTATACAATATAAGTTCTTTTACGCAAAATGATGAAAAGCTAAATAAAAAGACACACTCAGCAGTCTGATTATTGTCCTTTTATAACAACAGCAGCATCAGAAGTGTTTAAAATTAAGTCTATATAAATGATCACCAACAACTTCTAAAGCCCTTGTCTTTTTTTTTGACTAATTACGTTTTAACAAATACCATTAAAGATAAATACAAACTTTTCTTAACCCATTACTTCATATACACGCCTTTTAACGCCTTTATCACCCCCCCCCCCTTTTTGTTGTCTCAAATGATGAAAAAATGCCTTATTTAGGCCCCAAACACTTGTTTTTGTTTGAGAAATGTTGTTAAAAAAAGTGACCTCTTTTTCGGCGCGGCCCCCCAACCAAAAGATACATCAGGGGGTTGCCAGAAGGGGGATGTGCCCCCTTCTGTTTGGGGGGTTTGAAGGGGGGCGGAGTCCCCCTCATCGCCAAGAAAATTTTGGACTTGTGAGAGGCTGTAAATGACCCCAGATTGATCATAAGGTAACGTGTAACCAACGCTGAAAAGCATTTGACTCTATCTCAATCCATTGAAAAGTTACAGCACTTTGAAATCAATTTTGATGGAAAAAATCAACGCAAAATAGTGATTTTTGGCAATTTTGAGATGTCCCCTCGTTGCCATTGTAACAGAAAATTTAAGCCTGAGCATGTTGTTGCAAGGGCAATGGTCCAGTCAACATTTGTGCCAAGTTTGATTAGTGTTGAAGCAGTTTTTATAGTATTATAGCAATTTGAACTTGTAACGGGAGACTTTTCAATGAAAACAGCCATTTTTCACAAAATGCTCATGAAGCAATGGGTTAAACAACATTCAAATGTAACAAATTTTTTTTTAGTGGTGTCACAGGTAGAAATATCATTATATGAAACACCAGTGATATTATAATTTTTAAGTCACAATTTGAGCTTGACAAATAGTACAAAATGTATAATAATCACTATAATTATACCATGGAATGTATTTCATTCAAAAGAAATCACTATTCAAATATTCATCATTTGAACTGTACTTTTATTCATATGCATCTTATTAGGCAATGTTTGGATCGGAAAGTTGACTAGATTGAGATACATCATTTTCAGTACAACACCAGGTTTTTAACATTCATTCACTTCATTATGAAGACAATTTATGGGCCCATAACAGGAACAGATCGATCATTTAAGCAATAAACTCTCTCATTAATATGTGTTGGATTAATTCTAACAGCTCTCTTTAAAACTTTATCCTTAAAATCAAATTAAACAACAAGAAATGAATAGTAAGGTGACTTTAATGATGTCAGAGTTTTTCAGCAGACCAGTCTAAAACTAAAGCATTTTGATTGGGTTTTCTTGACTGAAAATTCAAAATGACCAATAATGTGGCTCCATTTTCAGACTGGTTTACTGAATCAAAATTTAATTTTCGGTTGAACTTGCAATGGCCAATTATTGACTTATATTTAAGATACTGAAGATTTTAGTAAACATTTTTTATATTTTAAACTTAGTAATTTTAAATAATAATGTTTTTTTTGTCTAAGGAGAGACAGAGAGAGAGGGAAAGAGTGTATATATATAAGATTAGTGGTTGTTTTTTGTGGTATTGTGATACGGGAAGATATATTATTGATAACATCAGTATATTTGTGTATGTCATACTCGCTGTATGCCTCCTGGCCTCCATAAATGTCACATCCAATGTAAATTATGTGTGTACTGTGGATATTTATCGTATGCGAAGGTGTGAATTTCTTCACCTTTTACTAGATTGGAAGACTTATCAAGTCACTGATGCGATACTTCACAGCTTAAAACATAAAGTAGCGAAAAATATTCTAATTATGTTAAACCATATCTGTTCTATTTTGCATTGAAATAAATATTTACTTTTCAATGTATTCATATAATATCCAGATCTTGCGGGAAATCTGCATAGAAATTAATGAAAACTTGCAAAATACGGTTTGACATGAGACTAATATCTTCTTTCATGATAAAAACGGTTGTTGGCGTGTGTCTCTGCATTTATTGTAGGGATAAAAAGGATCAGAATGAGGCTGCTTTTATGCCATGCCTTTTAAAGTTTTCAATTTCTGTAATTGTTTTTTTCATGGCATTTAATGGCTGAAGAATTTTTTTGCTGGCACATACTACAACGCTGTATTACTTTGTATGATATCATGCTGTCAGTTTATTTACTGTCACATTTCCGTTGTTCATATTGTACACATTATGTGGTGTTTTGGAAGATTCATGATACAGCAGTTGCCCCATTTGCTCATATTGTACACATACATGATGTCTCTGAAGATACAGCAGTCTCTCCATTTGCTCATATTGTACACATACATGATGTCCCTGAAGATACAGCAGTCTCTCCATTTGCTCATATTGTACACATACATGATGTCCCTGAAGATACAGCAGTCTCTCCATTTGCTCATATTGTACACATACATGATGTCCCTGAAGATACAGCAGTCTCTCCATTTGCTCATATTGTACACATACATGATGTCCCTGAAGATACAGCAAGTCTCTCCATTTGCTCATATTGTACACATACATGATGTCCCTGAAGATTCATAATACAGCAGTTGCCCCATTTGCTCATATTGTACACATACATGATGTCCCTGAAGATTCATAATACAGCAGTTGCCCCATTTGCTCATATTGTACACATACATAATGTCCCTGAAGATACAGCAGTCTCTCCATTTGCTCATATTGTACACATACATGGTGTCCCAGAAGATTCATAATACAGCAGTTGCCCCATTTGCTCATATTGTACACATACATGGTGTCCCTGAAGATACAGCAGTTTCTCCATTTGCTCATATTGTACACATACATGGTGTCCCTGAAGATACAGCAGTTTCTCCATTCTAACCCTGATTCTTTGCATGCCTGTAGAGGACAGATAGATCACATGACCTTGGTTTAAAAGATCATTAATAAAGACCATTAGTGTAGTTCTTTTGTTTGATATGATGCAACAAAAGGAATGTCTTTATCTTGACCTAAGAAAGCCCAACCAAAGTTAATTAAATTGTAGAATTATATTTCTTAACAATTTATTTATTATAATTATATATACATGTATATATATATAACTTATTATTTACAGTGCATCCATAACATCACAGGAACAGTGCACTGCTCTTTTGAACATTATGCAAAAAAAAACAACAATCTTATTTAGGAATTGTCCATTTTACCCACAATAGTTCATTATGTTGATTCTGTACAACATACATTTTGACTTAACCTACAACCGCCTCCGTGGTCGAGGGGTTAGAGCCGATGACTTCTAATCCAGTTACCTCTCTGGCTTGGGTTCGATCCCCTTGAGATGCTTTGGTAGTTTAGCGTGGAGGAAGGTAGTCTAGTACTGGTATTTTCTCCAGGAACGATGGTTAGGAAACTACCCGCCTATATGACTGAAATACTGTTGGGGAAAAGGCGTAAAATGAAACAAACAAACCAAACTTAACCTACTAGCGCCAAATAAATTTACCCTTATAAACAGTGCACACTTAAAACCAGCCAGCGCATCCCTGTAAATGGTCTGCAGGTTAACTATTTAGACAGTACATAGGTTGTTGTTGTTGTTTTTGCCTCTAAATGATGTTTGGTTTTGTCCATATTGAAAGATGGACATGTCTATTTAAGAATTTTACAAGTTAAGGGTTATTTTGAACAAGTTATCAAAGCTTTCAGTGAGTTTGATTTTTTATTGACCAGCTGTTACAAAAATTATAAAATATGCATAAAATAAAAACAATACTTGAAGTCTGTACCTGATGTCACCTAACCAATCTTGATCAAAATATAATGAAAAAGTAATATTTTAGTAAATTCAAAGATCAAAGAAAAATTCATCCAGTGACATTTTTTCTTTAATAGTTGAATTAATGGTTGAAAAGGGTGATGTGAGTCATTGAACATTTAGTGGACACTTTACAAGCAAGTCTGCCCATTACCACTAGATTATGGAAATAAATCATTCTGAATTTAAATATGAATGCTTTCAAAACAACAACAAAGAACACCAGTTTTTATACAATTTAAACACATTTGTATGCATTTAATAACAGATATTTCATTTTTTCTAGATTTTTTTTTTCTTCAAAATTTCTAATTTTATCATGAAAAGAGTGCTTACTTTATCATAATATCAAAAAAATAAGTTGTTAGATTAAACTTGCAATAGCTTCCTAGTATTTATTTTGGACAAGTGTCGAAGATTCAGGTTACAGTTAAGAGTTTATCAAATATTTGTACAAGCTTTATAGAAGAGCTTCCCCTCTTTTCTGTTTATTTTAAGGTTTATTTTATTGCTAAATTTTGACACATAAAAATCCTCAATTGCCTAAAATTAAGCTTAAATCTTCATAAAACTTGGCAACAAGTTTTTAAGGCTTTGAGGTCAATTTTATGTAAACTGTGGAGAAGCTGTTCCAAACTGTTGGACTGAATTATAAACAAGTTGTCTGCTGCATAACCAGAAATCTTTTCCAGAATAAATAAAGTGTAGCAAGTTTTTTTTTTAAACAAAAATGTACAATTTATAAAGAGATCTTCATTTAACTAACTGTAGAAAAGTTAGAATTGCAATTGAATTTGTTTGAATGTTGGTTTTTTTCCCTTATCTTTTTGAGGAAAACTGAAAGTAAGTTCTCTATGGACATGAGTGTTCAAAATGATTTATTTTATTATAAAATATTTTAACTTGAGTATGACTTAGTAACTACACACATTCAAAGTAACCTCTCCCTCATTAATTACATTTCCTTTTATGTTCCTTTTTAGCAGGTACGTAGATTTATTTTCTTGCATATCAGACAGGATTATCTACCGTTTAGTTTACTCTGGTGCTAGAAAACTCTGTCTTACACCCCCATGTAAGACAAGTTGTGTGCTTTAAATGACGTCATTGCCGTGCGCCTTTTATGAATAAATTGCTTTCTTAGAGTGACGTCATTTTACAGTTATGAATGAAGTTGTATGTTCATACGCTACTATAAGAAAAATGTGCGTAATGAGAATATCAGTTTTCATAATTTCTGTTCTGAAAATAATTGACATGTAATTTGCAAGAAAAAGAAAATTTGCAAGAAAAAGAATCAAACACCGGCTGTCAGCACAGACGGAAAATCTAGCTCTTGGGTAACTGTTTAGTGGAAACTCCGCAGAGCCTCATTACCGCCGTGAAAAGTTACCCTCGAGCTAAATGTTCCGGTCTGTACTGGCAGCCAGTGTAAGATTTTTATAGTACTCGCCCTGGCATCTGTGTTGGTAAAGTTTTTGTGTGCAAGTTGGTTTCTCCACAAATTACTGAAGGGAATGGGTTGAATTTTCACTCACTTATTACTGCCATCAGTATAGAGCTAGGCCAGCTTGCGCTTCCCTGCAGTCTGACCATGCGCTGTATTGTTGGCTCAATGTTTAAAACATACAGCAGAAAAAGAAAGGAAACAGAAATGTTTTTTTGTAGTGTCAAATGATTTTCAACAATATTCATGATACAATACATCTAATCTGTAACATTAAAAGTTGGAAGAAAAGAAAAATGTTTATGATTGGCATCTACCTGGCATAAAGAAAACATCTGCTGCCTTGATGTTTTAATATAGTTCATATTACTACCAACTGCCGAGTTGAAGTGTTTTCAGGAATACAGGGAAACATTACACACTCACAATACTGTATCATTAACATCGTACTTACAGGCTTAAGGTTATACATCCATTATTGACTTTATCAATTTTGGTATATTTTGTGAAAATCTGGCATTTTTGTGTGTGAAAAGTTTGTATATTTTATGAAAATTCAGCAGTTTTTATGAACTTTCGGAATATTAAATGGAATAAATATGGTATATTGAATGATCATACGTTTTATATGTATATAACAGGCTTTATTTCAATCAGGGGCAACATGAAATGTTGTATATAATTCCTGCCATCCTGATCATCTTTAGAAATTAAAAGGTTGTCCTATTTATATGAAATTTATATGATAAACTCCTGTTTATGCACCATCCTTGTCTGTCTGTCTGTCATGCTCTCCATCCATCCATATATACTGGCAAAACAGTAGAATGTCTGGGCCTCCATGCCTATATTAGTCACTTATCTACTTGTTTATATATTCATATTTTCAATTTCCTTGAGAGTGTCAAAGTTTACTAAAATTTTAAGCCATTTTCAGAGTTATGGGTCTTGGGCATTCAAATATTTGACCAAGATTGCTCACACATTGAATTATCAGTGTTCAAGATGAGTTAAATTTTTTTATCTATTTTGTAAATCTTTTTTGTTTTATCAAAATTTGAAAAATAAAAATGTCCATGTCTCAGAAACATTGCATACATCCTGCTTCTCAGGTCTGTCCTCACTCAGTCTGTTCAAAAAAATTGAATACAATGTAGTTAAAAAAATGAAATAGTCTTACCTCTTTCAATGCAGACAGGAAAACACTGGAGGACGAATTTTTACAAGCATGAATTCATGCAGTGAAACAAAAGATATTCATGGAACGAAATGCCCACTGTTTCTCTCTATTGGTTATTTTTCTTTTCCAAATTTTCACCCTTGTTTTTCCCAGACAGGTTACCAAGTAAGTAAATTTCTCAGTATAGAAAAACAGCTCAAAATGAAAAATAGGATTTTTACCCAGTGTGCTTTATCTTCTAAGCAGAGTCATTAAAATTGCATTACTGAAGAGATGAATATTATAAATGGGTTTTGTATTTTCTGTTTTCATAAAAAAAACTCATTTTTTCAGCATGCTTTATTATAGAATTTGAAACATTTCAAGTGAAATTAATATGAACTGTAAAGGTTGAATGGGGACTGAATGGTTTAAGACACTTGAATACCCTTTTGGAACAGCTGGTCATAAACACACTTAGATCCCAGAAACATTAAATGTTACAATTTTGATTCCAAATCTTCAAATTCAATCCTTTTAAATGTTAGATCCTCACCCATCAAAATCTGACAGTATGTTCAATCTTCATCACTGGCGAATGACCTGAACTTCAGCCTTGGGAAGCTTGAGGTACTGTTCTGCACCTCTACTGACCAAGCTTCATGGCAACTTACATTGTCTCTCTCTTATTAGTGAAAAAGTTTTCTAATATACATATCTTTATATCTTATAATATATATAATTTCAATTATATGGTCTTAATAATTAAAGTAACACTTCTTTTGCCATACATGCATTTGACATTTTGGTCAGAACAGAAGCAAACTTGAATAAGATTAGATGATATAAAATTATAGATTTAAAATATAGATTTTAAGTTTTCCAACATTGTTGCATCAAAACATGCTAAAAATGTTTGTCACCGGAAAATTGGTATGACAAGAAATTATAGTCCTTGAGCTCTGTGACAGTTCTAAGGCTTCAGGGATCATTCTAAATATACATGTTTACAATAGGTCATTGGTCATATTGGAAAAAAAACACTGGAAAAAAAATAACTGAATGTACAAACATTCACCACCTTTTGGTTTATTTCTTACATTCTTTTAAAACTGAAATCAAACAGCGCGAGAAACATTAGCCAAAAGATTGTAAATTTAAGGTACACCGTCAAATTCAATGGTCATATTTGGTACAAAATTGGACGTGAGTTACGGCTGCAGTATTTCCACATGATGGAAGTTTTTTTTCAGCATATCTTTTGTCTAATACATGTACACCCCCAAAGTAAATCCTAGAAGTGATATGAAAGCATCTTGTAGCCTGTTATATAGGACACAGACGCTGTTTTGTAGATCAGTACCATGTGTTATAGATAGGTATATAGCAAAAATATCTTCAAAATGTTTGAAACTGGAAAATAATGAATTGCCTACTTGATACTGTATCTTTGATAAATAGGGGAGGTAATCAGGTAAAGCAGGGATGAAATGTTGATCTGCTTCCTCTGGGAATTTTCTGAGAAATCTGAGACTTGAAAATTATGTTTAAAGTAGCTAGAAGGGGCATTTTCCTGGCAGGTATCACAGATTTATGCTGTCTAGATATATATTTTTGTTTATAAAAGTTTTGCAGGATTTATGAAAAAAGATTACAGGTTTTCTATATATCTTCACAACATGTTTGAAAGTATTTGTTGAAGTTTCGTGAAGATAAGTCCATGTTTGTCCGTTGAAATAGGATTCCTGTTACTTGCTGCTGATAAACACAGCAGAAATGGCTGTTTTTTCAGGACACAATTTTTTATTGGCAAAATTGTTTGGTACGTAAAAGACCAATTTTTGTATTGGCAGATTGGTTCTCTAATGTTTCCTACGTCTTTACCAGGCATGGTAGGTATGCATAAATGTGAACCAGTCTTCATCTATTCCACATTAATCACTAACATCTAATGGTACACCATGACAGATATATATTTTCTGCTTGCCGTGCTGTTCAAAAAATGGTAAGTAGAAATCAGTTAAACAGATGAAAATATTGTAGAGTTAGCGATGCATTTTGTAAAGATATTTATCAAGACTATATTACACAGAGTAATGTATTTTTTGAGCCAAATTTGTTGGGAAGTGTCAAAGTGCCGGCTTGAAGATAAATTTGCTAACAGTTGTTCTGTCTAGGGGTGAAAAATGACAGCAAGAACCAAGACGAGAGATAGGGTAGAGGGTAGTGGATAGTTTATCATCAGTTCAGCTTCAGTGAAGCTATGAGTGAATAGTTCTATTGTTTCTCTTCTGAATTTTGATTCTAAGTAGTTTTATAATAATGAAACTGTCAGGAAAAGCATAAAAGATGAAGTAATCTATATATCAGATGTAGAATAACTTTTTCTCAACATTTATTTATTACAAGTTTTCCTCATACAGTTACACTAAGACTTTGCAGTATCTGTTGGTTAAAATATTCTCTTGCTTTTCTTAAACTTTTTTAAATGAAACAAACATGCAAGAATGAAATGTTCATTATAATAAAGGAGAGGCGATTCTTGAAGTACATTCTATATAAGTTCATGTAACCCACTTAGTTACCTTTCAATAGTTAATGAATAATGCCAACAGTTGTTTTAGTGGATAAAAGAATGATATAGCCCCCTTCCCCCCCTCGGATGTCAAGCGTCCAATCAATCATTGGAACTTGTTGTTTGTCAGAAACATGATTGGCACTTTCTGATACAATACAGCATAAAAGAAAAACAAAAAAATCACAATCTTGCTGATATCTGGAGATATTTGCATTGTTTGGAGGCTGATACGCATTGTTTGCATTGGATTCTGATCTGATTAAGGGGTTTTGAGATGATTTTTTCTCTCTCTTTGTAAATTGATAAACGAGTGATTGTTTTTACAGAAATTTATCTTGATATACTATATAAAATCTGATTGCTGGGTGTGTTAATATAACTTCATACCAATGTGAAACCTCTGTATTATCTTTTTTCTCTGTACTATAAAAAATCTTTAGATATATTTCTGGCAAAAAAAAATCTTCTTGCATTTTCTTTACATTCTGAAACAAGTATAATATAATTATGTTTTCAATCAGAATTTTGTAGACCTATGATCACTTTTTAAACATAATTGTTTAGCTAGCTTGGAGTCGGCTTATCTATGTGTAGTGCTGCATGACATTGATAGGGAGAAAAAACTGTACTTAGAGTGTCCAATCAGTCTGCTGCTGTTTTATACAAAATTGGGACCCAGACTTATAACAATACTGTCTTATCAGTGAATATAAATATAATAATTTGTCAGACTGTCCATACAGAGTGGGGACTAGTACTTGGTATTGCACTGTATCAGATATATATTTATCATGCTGATTAATTACTTGAAGTTTTGGCCAGGTATTTTCACTTTTTCATATTAGAATATTCTAGTAATGAAATCTCACATAACCTGCTGGTTTTTCACGATATCATTTGTCATAGGGCGCTGTATCAAAAGGTTTAAATTTTATTTTGGCGACACTGTCATCTTCTCCATGATGATATTGCCTGTAAAATGAAATTGAACAGGTGTCATTAGTCCCCGTATACTGTAATGAAATTGCAATTTCCTACATTCATTTACATAGAAATTTCATTAAATGTTGGTTTAATACGAGATCTCTTTTGAGGAAATCTCCATATATCCTGTACATACTTTAATGCAGTTATTTAGGAACAGCTCACAGGTCTAATTAAGATGATACGTTCTAGTGTTTAGGTAACAAGATCACATGTTTTGATGTATGTTCAAATATTCACACCTGAATATTTTACTTCAATAATTATAATATCCATTTATAAGTATTGTTGAGTTTTGTGTATGCCATGTTTGAAGGCTGAAAGTGATGAATTTTACAATGTTACATTAAAGGTTTACCATATAACAATCACTTGATGTCATCTGTAAATAATAACAATCTTGTATGCTTCGACTACTTCAAATTTTACTTTGATATATTAACCACTCAGCCTTATGCCCTTTATGATTAAATCCCAAAACACCCTAAACTTTGAACCATGAAATATCACACGATAAAAACAAGCCAAATGTGTTTTGTTACCTATAAGTACATATTTATTTTTTTCAATAATGCGATGATATAAAATTGTAGATATTCTTAATGCAAATACGGGACACGTTAACTTGGTTTACTGTCCTCAAACTTTTCCTTAAACACTAACCATTAATTGTTAATGTTTTAACAGAACAAAAACTGTTCCTAGACAATATTTTCCTTGGTATTAATTCAATTAACAGCCAATATTTATTGTTATGTCACAAATATGAATTGTCTTTCCTTAATAAATAATTATCATTTCCTTTTCATCTATTTTCAGATATGATTCCCCATTTTACTGTTGAGCCATCTTCAGGCGTAGTATCCCAGAATTCACCCACAACTCTTTCCTGTCGTGTCGAACCTTCGAGTTCCGTCGTACGATGGAAGTTCAACGGTGAATATTTTGAGGAAAATAACCCGTATGGATTTAAGCAGATAGGAACAGATTTACACTTGTCTTCTCTGCCGGACAATGGTCACGAATCCACGTTTCAGTGTGTAGCTCAAAGCACACTTGGAACACTACTCAGCGTACCAGCAAAAATCTCTAAAGCAGGTAAAACTCCCATTATTATGTCACATGGGTAAAAGTTTTCAGGATTATTCCTGACGTTCAGGATTGTCCCCTGAATGCCTTCTGTTTCCTGTGTAAAACTATAGAAAACACTGCTTAATTCAGGATTTTCAGGATTTTTTAAATTTCCAACTTTTACCCATGAACTATTATACACAAATGGGTAAAGTGAACAGAGCTGAAGTCTGTACCTTGCACAGTTTGGCCTTTTATTGCTTTGAAGGACAGGCCATATTGCTCTTTTAAGGGAAATTAATATTATATACTTTAAGCAGTCTACTGCGAAGAGTGAGGATATAGATTATATTTATTTGCAGGCAGTAGACTGTCCTGGGACTCAAGTATCTGTCTTTTGTTGAATTTGAGATAATATTTGAAATTGAAGTTTTAATTTTGGAATCAAAACTGAATGTCAAAAGACAAATTTACAGGTCTCGATTTAAATACATGTACTCCTATGAACTTGATATAAGTATTATTTTATAATATTTTTTTTTAAATTTTGTGTTGATTTTTTGTATGCTGTTACGATGTTATTGATATATTCATATTGCATTTAATTTTATACGTTGCATGGATAAGAGGGCATAATTAAATAATTATGTATTTAAGAAATAAAAAAAAACAGGAATGTTACGAAACTTACACCAGGACAACTATTACTTGTTGTTTTACTAAAAAAATGGGTTAATAGACACAACAGCATTGACAGTATGACTGTCGACAGTACACGGCACCTTAAGGTCAGGTAAGAGTGGTACAGACAACTTGCAAACATTATTAACAGCCTCAATTTTCTGACAGTTATATGACAGTGATTACTTCTTCCATTAACGGCAAATGTAATTTCTTTGTAAATGCCAGTATGATTACATTACCTATCTTATAACAATGCTTTTAAATTGTTAAAAAATCTTTCCTAAAAAATGCAGTGGCCGTCTTTGTTACACATTGCAAATGCCTGCACAATAAACATTATAAAAAATTTACAAAGTAGCATTATGTCAGGAGGTCTCTCAAAATTGTGGTCATTTCACCGTGGCAATCAATATTTTGAGTATTTGTCTTATCATGGTCTACACTGTTAGCTATTCAGTCAGTAATATTTTCAAATTTTCCCTAAAAATAATGAATGGTTTAGTCCAGATTAAAGGATGGACAAGTCAATTTAATATGTTTAGTGTGGCAAGGGCTAAAGATGTTGTATACAATAATTCTTGGATATTTCCAAACTCCCTGTTAAAATCACCCCTCCCTTGTATTTCTATGAGTTGTCACTTATTACTTATTTTTGTATTTTCAGTATTAAGGAAGTTTGAAGAGCTGGATGATCTTCATCTGAATGTTTCTGAAGGTTCGAACCTCGTGATTCCTTGCCAACCCCCTTACAGCCGACCTCAAAGCAAAATATTGTATAGATACAACCATTCTACCATCATTGATAAAGATACAGGTAAGAGTTGTCTCCCTGATAACAGTACTCTTCAATAGCAATTTATTCAGTTGTATTTCCTATATCAATTTTGATTTTTTTGCCCCCACGTTAGTGGCGGGCATTTAGATTTACCCTTGTCCGTCCGTCCGTCCTTCCATCCGTCCGTCCGTTCGTTCACTTTTGTGTCGCACGTAACTCAAAAAGTATTTGACCTAGAGTCATGAAACTTTACAGCATGTGTAGTTGTGCACCTGGGTATTTTCGTCTGGATATTTTTAGTATTTTCAGAGTTATTGCCCTTGACTTAGTTAAATTTTGCAATTTTCAACTTGTGTCGCATGTAACTCAAAAAGTATTTGACCTAGAGTTATGACACTTTACAGGAATGTTGATCAGCATGTGTAGTTGTGCACCTGGGTATTTTCGTCTGGATATTTTAAGTATTTTCAGAGTTATTGCCCTTGACTTAGTAAAATTTTGCAATTTTCAACTTGTGTCGCATGTAACTCAAAAAGTATTTGACCTAGAGTCATTAAACTTTACAGGAATGTTGATCAGCATGTGTAGTTGTGCACCTGGGTATTTTCGTTTGGAAATTTTCATTATTTTCAGAGTTATTGCCCTTGACTTAGTAAAATTTTGCAATTTTCAACTTGTGTCGCATGTAACTCAAAAAGTATTCGACCTAGAGTCATGAAACTTTACAGGAATGTTGATCAGCATATGTAGTTGTGCACCTGGGTATTTTCGTCTGGATATTTTTAGTATTTTCAGAGTTATTGCCCTTGACTTAGTAAAATTTTGCAATTTTCAACTTGTGTCACACGTAACTCAAAAAGTATTTGACCTAGAGTCATGAAACTTTACAGGAATGTTGATCAGCATGTGTAGTTGTGCACCTGGGTATTTTCGTCTGGATATTTTTATTATTTTCAGAGTTATTGCCCATGATTTAGTAAAATTTTGCAATTTTCAACATGTGTCGCAGGTAACTCAAAAAGTATTTGACCTAGAGTCATGTAACTTTACAGGAATATTGATTAGCATGTGCAGTTGTGCACCAGGTATTTTCGTCTGGATTTATTTAGTATTTTTAGAGTTATTGCCCTTCACTTAGAAAATTTTTGCAATTTTCAACTTGTGTCGCAAGTTTCTCAAAAAGGATTTGACATAGTCATTTAACCTTATAGGCAGGTTGCTCAGCATATTTTAGATTTGCACCTGGGGTTTTGCTTGTGGATTTATCCAGTATTTGTAGAGTAATTTCCCTTGACTTAGTAAAAAGATTGACAGAACAGTGGCGCGGTGGGGGCACCCGTGTCCTATGGACACATTTCTAGTTTGGATTTCACTTTTACTTAGTTTTATAAAAATTAAAGTTTATATAAATAAATGCAGGGCGTTTTATAAGCTCTTTGTATAGTCATATGAGTTTTGTTTTATTTGTTTGAGCGTTATTTTTGTCATGTTTTGTTGTTGTTGATTTTGATCAGAGATTTTATTACAAAATTATAATTTGAACCGCGCCATGACAAAACCAACATATTGGGTTTGCGACCAGCATGGATCCAGACCAGACTGCGCGGATGTGCAGGCTGGTCTGGATCCATGCTGGTCGCAAACCCATTATGTTGGTTTTGTCATGACACAGCTCATTTGTCATCAGAAATCACAGCAATGACAGTTCAATGTGCTCTAACTATACTTTCACCTTAAAAGTCGACACAGTATTAAACTTTATGGAAATTAAAGTAATTAAGATGATATAGATTTTGTGATTTGTATTTGATAAGTATTGAAAGAGTTTGTCAATTATAAGGTTATAAAAGATATATTTTTATAAGACATTGAACAAGGATATATTTAAGACTAACTAATGTTATATGTAATGAGGGGAAAAAATGTGCACACTTAGTATGATTAAGGTTCATATCTTGTCATGTCTAGTTTTATAAAGGAGATTATTTAGAATGTCACCATGATTTCCTTACAACCACACTTTTCAAAGAGAATATTAAATGATTTTTGTACAATTAGGCACCAAAACGAAGTCTAGAATTACAAAGTTGATGTAATAGGTGCTGTTCAGATTTTTAATGGAAGTTTTACATGCAATCTGTTCATTTTAAAAGTTTAAGGTTTTTGGATACTTTCTTAATTCATCTTTAGTGCATAAAGGAGCTTTTGTGATGATCCACCATCTTTCATCTATTTCTTTGCCCTTTGATAGGTTAAAATATGGCAAGAAATACATGTATATATTTTAAATAACCTTGTTATTCAGGGAACATCAGTTTTTCAAAATAATTCATGTCCCGTATTAACAAACTGAAATATGTATCAAGAACAATTTCAATGGTTAGCAAAAACCTTAATGTCAAGCTTTTTAAAATGACATTGAGTCAGGATATGTGTCTGTTGTGAATATTTTTTGTTGTGTTCCCACTAATCAGTGACCTGGGGTGTAACTGGCTGTAACCCTGAATTTAATTGAAACTGTGCAGACTGAATTCTGTCTTTGTAATAATTTATTGCATTCAGTCAGTGACATATGCAGTCAATTTAGGGAGGGGGTAACTGTGCCAGAAAATGTTAACAACTTTCCTTCTAGCTCTTCATTATATATTATATATAGTTCTTAACTTGCTTGAAAGGAAAGCGATTAGCATTTGCCACCAGTGTAGAGACAATACCAGCATGTATGCATGCATATCCCTACAGTTTGACCAGGTTCTATCCTGTTGAGTAAACTCAATTTTATATTCTAATATCGAAACCATGAACAGACAGATAGAGCAAGGCAGGGCTGGGCAGGGCAAATCCAAAGCAGGGCAAATCCATTACATAAAATCAGCATGTTAAGGGTTAAGTCAGTTGGCTTTTTGAGCAGAGTTTTGGATCAGAATCCCAAAACTACCGGACTCGATTAATTTCCTCAGTAGATAAAATTCTTACAAAAACTGGAGAAAATTTGTCTATTACTTACAAGTTAGTTACTACTACCAAGTTTAGAAGTTGTCATTTTATAGTAGGACATAGTAAATTCCTCTGCAAATGTTCATGCTATGTCTTATTGTCACATAATGAACCTCTAAATTTAAATGTTCAAACCCTTTTTTCCCCAGCACATGCTGAGTCTGAATGTGCGAATGTTTTTTTTTCTGGGCACATGATCATGAATATTGAATATCTTTTGGTCATTTGTCTCTCACCGCCTGGCCGAGGGGTTAGAGTCGATGACTTCTAATCCAGTTACCTCTCTGGCATGGGTTTGATCCCCAGGAGATGCTTTGGTAGTTTATTGCGGAGGAAGGTAGTCTAGTACTGGTGTAACTCTCCAGGAACGATGGTTAGGAAACTACCCGTCTATATGACTGAAATACTGTTGGGAAAAGGCGTTAAATGAAACAAACAAACAAACAAAGTCTCTTACCGCAGATTCAGAAATCACATGGGGAGTAACTGTTATTACACGTAACAGCCGGCTAAAATACAACCAAAAAATACTAAAATTGGTATAAAAGACAAAACAAACATTTTAAATTAAATAAATATCAAGTCTTCTGTAAAAAATACAAATTTTTGAATATTAACTGTAATGAATAAATGGATAAGCTTTTATGATAGGTTACAAATTGTTTGAATGTAAACGGAAGATATCGCTCATTTATAAAACATCTCCCCAAAAAATTAACTAAATGAAAGAAAATCTCTTTACTAACTGAAATAGCAGATGATGGGAGTGGCTTAATAATTTCTTTTTCAGAACAATGTTAGTCTATGTAACTTGTGTTAATGTGTTTTAAATAGGTCCAATTTTCTCGTTCTTAAATGGGAAAAAATGAAGAATGTACATGCATATCGTTCTGAAGAAATTTTATCTCGAATACGTTTTCTTAAGTTTCAAATTGAGTTATTAGGTTTTATGTGTTTTTAATATGCTTCAATTTCTATGATGTATTTCATTTCTGTAAGCTTGTTATATCATAAATGGTTCTAAAGTTTGAGTAATTTTCTACAAAATTGTACTGATAAGTATAATGTGCTTTTAGAGGGAAAGAAAATCTCTTTTAAATGACATATTTAAATTACATTCTAGTGTAGAAAATGTTATAATTGCAAAGTCAAAAGCCTTAACAAAGAACGTTTTATGTCTCTGATATTTTTGAGAGCGGTGCGTGGTTTAGCATTAGAAAAGTAAATACAATTTGTCCTATTACCTTTTCAAAGGTACGGCTTTGTTAAAAGCGAGTAAAAAATATCAAATTTCATTTAAGTGTTGTGACTGATCATCGTGAAGCTGTTCAGTAACCAAGTAAGGTTATGCATAATTTTCTCTTCAGTGAGAATATGTGCCGCAGGCCATTTTCCTCGGGTCATTAAGTCTCTGTTAAAATGAACACTGATTTGTTTTCACCAGTTAAAACTTCCATAGATTATCTGCCCTTGATCAAGATACAAAAGAAAAAGGTGTGAAATTTTAAGCTAGCAAGATATATAGAGTTATTTTCATTTATTTTACATTTCTTACATTATATCCTTAGTAAGTAAAAACTAAGGCTATTAATTATCTTGAATACTAAGAATAGAATCATCAATGATAGACCAGATTTTGATATGATTTATGTTGTTCATCTTGTAATGTTGAATTTTTGCAGCCTTGGAATTTCATATTTACTGAACTTAATGTCTTGGTATTTGATAAGCTTTTGAAAAATGAAAAATTGATTGAAATATATGTAAAATCGGTCAAAAGCTAAATGATTCTTTAACTATTTACTTTAAATGTTTACATGAAGCTTCAAGTGTTTATTAATGTTTCTCTAATTCTGGAAATATTTTTCATTTAAAAAATATTCAATTTTTCTAGATTTTGTATATTATATATGAAAAAAAAATCCCGCCAGTTCTTGGCTATTAGTTTGTCAGGATGACTGGAAATGTTTGTATCTTATCAATGTTTTAGTTGCAAACTTGTGAAAACTGACAAAATTTACCCATAAACATCTGTGAGAAACAGGATTTTCTTTCCAAAGAGGCCTTTATCTTGATATATGAATATACATCTTAGTTAAGAGACCATTCAGAAATTCCTTTTTTCACAGTAATTTTCCCTGATAAAGATCTATTAAGATATACATATATATATCCAAACATTATCAAAAATGAATACTTCATAATTAGCCCCAAATGTTTTCAATTCCCTCGCCAAATTAACAGGTTAATTTAAACTGACATATCACTGTAATAAAACATCCTTGTTTTAGATAATAATAATTATGATTTATCTAAAATGTTTCAAGTCAGATTGGCTTATCGTATATCTAATGATAATGTACATTTTTTGGGACTATAAGCACCAATTACAGGGCGTTTTGGCCGCACTTCAAGCAGCCCATGCCAAGACTTCCCTTTATATGTAACAAAAATATGACTGTATAATATTGTTTGATCATGGTGCAATACAGCCTGCAAGTTTTACCATCTTTTATTTATCATAATAATCCCTGTGCACAGATAAAACAGAATCTTGTTTTTTGCTTTAAAAATACAGGAAAGTTATTCCATTCCTGGCAGCATTCAGAGAAACAGAAACCTGAGGAAAATAATGCACTTAAGAATAATAGTATAGAGAGCTATGTTTACAGCAGCTATCATTTGTCAAAATTATTTCCTTTATTTTGGTCACAAAAGAGATGAAATTTGTATTTTAAGCCATTTCCCAGAAAGCAAATTTATAACATTTACTTGTGTGTCCAAAAAGGCTCTGACAGTGATCAACCTCGGACACTGACCATTATGTCCATTGTAACATAGATATCTAATAAAACATTATCTTGTTACCTTTACTGTAGATTATAAGTTACTTGAAATATTGTTGCATAGAAAATAGTCATTAATAAATCTAAACATGTAACCAAAACAGGCACATCCTGTATCATTCTGTCATGGTTCAGTCAGTACTTATTTTGAAATTTTCCCTAAAAATGATGAATGGTTTTGTCCAGATTGTAAGATAGGCAAGTCCATTTAAGATAATAAACATAGTAAGGGTTAAGATTATTATTTAGATATTAATCTAATTGGACAAATCATGCTGGAATATTTAACATCATTACAAAAGCTGTTAACACAAAACAGTGAATATTTCCGTTAAAAAAAGCTATATTTTAAACTAGGCTTAGAAATTGCTTCTTTTGTATGCATAATAATTATGTTTGTTACATTGTTAATGAAGATGAGGTGAAGTAAGTAAAAGATAATGAATATGTACCTTCTTCTGTCTTGTTCACCATAAAAGGTATCATTAATTAATTTCTAAACGCCATTTTACACAATTAAATCTATTATATATACACTTGATTGATATTTATCTGAAGAAGGGGCACTTTGTCATAGAATTTTTTTAGTCAGGAAATTTTCAAATGTTAAATGTAACATGTCAAGATTAGGAACATGAGTAATGTGAAATGATATTTCTTTAATGAAAGATACATAGTAGATATAAGATAGGGGGTAGATTATAAAGGGAACAGAAGTGGTCCTGTGTTTACTAGGCTCCACGTGTCTGACTATTCTACCTTCACATTATAAGTTCAAAAGGACACTCTTTTAAATGGTGAATACTGATACATAAAATAACAAGTATGAAAAAAATATAAAGAAAAAAAAAACGGGATAAGAAAAAAAAAAAACACAAGCAACTCTCCAAGTGTTTATTTTTTGCGTATAAAAATCGTAGCTTATTATTAATCACTTGAGATATATAAATCAGAATTAGCTAAGTAACAGAGAAATAATGCTTTTAGTATTAATTCAGCCATTTGGTGTGTATGATTAAAAAAAAGGGAATGTTACAAAGAAATAGACGTCATTATCAGGGCATGGTATTGTATCACAATAGGCTGTTAATTAAGCTTATTGTGTTATTATGGACTCCCTTTACATTGTATCATGCCAATAGATGCCACTAGATATAATTATTACATTGATGTAATACATCTGGTGTAACTATTTTACCATTGTTACACTTTTTTTGTAAAACACAGGCCAGCTTGTTCTTGTGTTTTTGCCTAGTATGGTGAAATAGTGAGAAAGCTTTATTAACGAAATAAGGACACTATCAGATGTTTAATTACTGAAACATTTTTATGATTTTTGTCTAATTATAGATGCTGATTGTACACTGCCTCTAAAGATAAAGTTTTATTTCAAGCTGACAAGTTTAAAACAATACAAAATAAGCTCTTTAGAGTTTAGATCTTTTATTACAGACAACAGTTACTGCTATAGTCTAACCTGTGCTTATAGACCAACTCTTTAGAAAGACCTAAAACAATAAAACCAGTTTATAAAGGCAACCCTTTTACAATCTTGTGTTTAGTAAGTAAAATCAGGACTTGTCTGTCAGAGTACACTATTCTCTAAATAGTTTGTCACAGTCTGGTTTAATTGTTTATATGCAACTATTTATGGTCTGCTTTTTCTTTCTTTTAACATCACTTTACAAATATCCACAATTGCGATGATTGTCATGCCTTACCTTTATTGTTCACAATTATGTGAATGCTCTATAGATTTGTGTTTCTGGTCATGCCTTACCTTTATTGTTCACAATTATGTGAATGCTCTATAGATTTGTGTTTCTGGTCATGCCTTACCTTTATTGTTCACAATTATGTGAATGCTCTATAGATTTGTGTTTCCGAGCTTTGTTTATATGAAATAATTACAATAAATTATTTCCTTATTTTCAGATCATTTCATGTTTTCTTTATGAAATAATAACAATAAATTTCTTTTCTTTATTTCAGATCATTTTAAAATCCTGCCGTCTGGAAATCTACAGATTATTAAAGTGACGTCTGCTGACCAGGGCCTGTATCAGTGCATGGCCCAGAACATTCTACGTAACCGTACGCGTACTGCCAAACATAGTATACATGTTCACGTTCTCAATAAGCAAGGTAAGTCACTTTTGACTTTTGATATAAGTATTTATAAAAAAAATGAGGGTTGTTGGTCTTAGTCTAGTGGTTAAAGTCTCTTAACCAAGATGTCATGGGTTTGAGTCCAACTGGGTTGTCATGATAGGTAAAACAAATGATTTTTAGATGGAAAAAATGTATTTTACATTTGAAATGATTTTGAGTTAGTATTTTATCAATGTTGTTTACAAGCGTAATTTGATTCTGGAGGGAAATAAAGTTTGTGTAGTGTTAAGGACTTACATGTTTTATATGCTACATGTGTATTTACCATATGCACAAGGCTTGTTACATAATAGACAGGAGAAAATAGCAAAATAATGTGGGTTAACCAGTCAATTTCACATTTTTAATGACCCTAAACTCCACATGGAGTCCAAAGCATTAGAAATTACCCAAAATAACTTCTCCTCAATTGACCCGGTACTGTTTACAACAGTTTATACTTTTCTGGAAATGATTTGGGAACATTACAAGAACATTGTGGTTAGATGAAAGGTATTTTGTTGCATGTTCTTTGCATTTAATGCATTTTAATGTTTTCTTTAGTGATTTTATGCATGTAAAATGTTAATAAATAAGGTATGTGGCTGATCACTGCCAAACATACTAAAACCTCCTGTTTCCATGCTTACAGTTCACACTCAGAAAACAAGGTATAGTTTGAAGAATTCAAAAAAGGTTTCTACTTAAACCTTTTCTTAACTGATTTTGAGTATATAGGCCCTTTTGATTTGGGAACTGACCATTTCTCTTGTCAGTCTACTTACTTATATTGTTGAGTGTGGTCAGACTGCAAACAAAAGCAGACCCACCTCTGTCATTAATACTGCATTAGTTGATATTAAGGTATTGGTGGTTACACAAATGTACTTGATTAAATATCAGAATTATGTTAGAATATGTAACGGTACAATTTGGATTAGAAATAACATTTTATGCTGGTGTTTCTGCAAACTTCCGTGCTAAATAAATCCAGTTTTGATAACAAAAATTTAGTGTATGGAGAAAATGTTTGAAATTGATTTGACATTTAATCCGGGGATTATAAATTTAACCATATTGTAACTGGTGTTTCAGAAAAAATAACATCCTGGCTCATCAGTAAAACTGCTAATATTGACAGGCTCTTCCCTTCTACAGGTGCAACCAATAAATATCAATTATGAAATTACTGTTCATAGACCACCAAAGTTGAGATATTTTGAAACTTATACCTACAAATGACTTTAGCAAGACAGTGCTAGATTATAATGTCTGCATTCCCTGGTCTATACGGCAATAAGTTTTTTCCTTTATCTGTTTATTTATTGCATCAGAGAAGTTATACTGGTAGTAATATGCTTTTATCTTTCTCTCTGTATCAATGCTAATGTTGGAATATAGATCAGTGAATTTTATAGAATGTTTCTGTAATATGCACCCCACTATTTCCTCCCTGTCTTCATGCAGTATTACCATACACTCTTCACTGTGAGAGTATCAAAGTAAAATAACAAAGTTTATCATAGTCTCAAAGTAAAACAACAAAGTTTATCATAGTATCAAAGTAAAATAACAAAGTTTATCACAGTATCAAAGTAAAATAACAAAGTGTTGCCATAGTCTCAAAGTGAAATAACAAAGGTCATAGTCTCAAAGTGAATAGTCTCAAAGTAAAATAGCAAAGTTTACCATAGTCTCAAAGTAAAATAACAAAGTTTACCATAGTCTCAAAGTAAAATAACAAAGTTTATCATAGTCTCAAAGTAAAATAACAAAGTTTATCATAGTCTCAAAGTAAAATAACAAAGTTTATCATAGTCTCAAAGTAAAATAACAAAGTTTATCATAGTCTCAAAGTAAAATAACAAAGTTTATCATAGTCTCAAAGTAAAATAACAAAGTTTATCATAGTCTGAAAGTAAAATAACAAAGTGTTGCCATAGTCTCAAAGTGAAATAACAAAGGTCATAGTCTCAAAGTGAATAGTCTCAAAGTAAAATAGCAAAGTTTACCATAGTCTCAAAGTAAAATAACAAAGTTTACCATAGTCTCAAAGTAAAATAACAAAGTTTATCATAGTCTCAAAGTAAAATAACAAAGTTAATCATAGTATCAAAGTAAAATAGCAAAGTTTACTTTAGTCTCAAAGTAAAATAACAAAGTTTATCATAGTCGCAAAGTAAAATAACAAAGTTTATCATAGTCTCAAAATAAAATAACATAGTTTATCATAGTCTCCAAGTAAAATAACAAAGTTAATCATAGTCTGAAAGTAAAATAACAAAGTTTATCATATTTGCAAAGTAAAATAACAAAGTTTATCATAGTATCAAAGTAAAACAACAAAGTTTATCATAGTCTCAAAGTAAAACAACAAAGTTTATCATAGTATCAAAGTAGAATAACAAAGTTTATCATAGTCTCAAAGTAAAATAACAAAGTTTATCATAGTCTCAAAGTAAAAATTACAGAGTTTATCATAGTCTCAAAGTAAAATTACAGAGTTTATCATAGTCTTAAAGTAAAAATAACAAGTTATCATAGTTTCAAAGTAAAATAACAATGTTTTTTGATAGTCTCATAGTAAAATAACATGTAATCATAGTTTCAAAGTAAAATAATAAAGTTTTTTTTAGCCTCAAAGTAAAAATAACAAGTAATCATAGTCTTAAAGTAAAACAACAAGTTTTTGATTATGTCAAAGTAAATAACAATGTGTATAGATTGATAATGGACTGTTTCAAAATAGAATTGTTCAAGTCCTTTCAGGTTCAGCAGGACAAAGGTTAAGGGCCTATCAATTCACAAAATTTATATTGTTTAATTAATTATAAAATTAACAATGATAAGTGTTTAATGAATATTTATTTAGAATTTTTTACACCCGAGTTAAATAACCTTTTACACATTGTGCATACAAGCAGCACATACAAGTTGCAACATTGTGCTGTAATACAAGCAGAACATACAACATTGTGCATACAAGTTGCAACATTGTGCATACAAGTTGCCACATTGTGCATACAAGTTGCCACATTGTGCATACAAGCAGCACATACAAGTTGCCACATTGTGCATACAAGTTGCCACATTGTGCATACAAGCAGCACATACAAGTTGCCACATTGTGCATACAAGCAGAACATACAACATTGTGCATACAAGTTGCAACATTGTGCATACAAGTTGCCACATTGTGCAAACAAGTTGCTCACTTTTAAGGAGTTGTTAACAACTTTTGATTTTTTGTGTGTAATTTTTGATATAATTGAACTGGAAGAAATTTATATAAAAACATAACATTTTAGTAATTGTTATTCTTGTATTTTGTACAGTTAATAATTTGCCATTCAGACACTGTATAGTTCACTTTAAAAAAAATTCAAACCTCTACATTATTAAACTTCTAATCCCCTTGAAAATTTGAAAAACTGCACTGTCACCAAGTTATAACATCCCATGTGTCCAGAGCTAAAACTGCAAATTACCCAAGTAGTGCAAGGGAAGCAACTCTTACAATATACTAAACAGATTAAGGATGCTTTTTTTTCTTCAAACATATCTTATCAGAGTAAACAATCACTGTTATTATGATGTAGATACTGCAGTATAAAACAGACAGCAATCTCCTGGTGACATCCTATACTCTTCATGTAGGGAGGAAAAAAAATAGCATTTAATCAAGATCTTGTGAAATGCTTGTATATTGAGATAAGAGGAAGGCCTGTTAACTTGGTATATTTATACTGTCAGAAAAATGTAACCATGAAATTTACACTGATATTGATGCTGATTGACGAGGGGGGCCATTACAGGTGAAAACTGTTATAAAAAACTTGAAGGAAATTTTTATCTGGATTAAACAAGTATTTAGCAAACTTTGCCGATGTACTTTTCTATTTTCCTCTTTTAGCATTAGTGTGACTTAACTAGGAAGTCAATGCTCAGTAAAGAAGCTTGACAACAAATCTCCTGGCTCATTATCTCTGCATGCTATTTAAATATTTTAATATATTTTAATAATGAAATCCCTTTACCCTTAAGACAGTTTCAAATTCAAAATAGGTCATGTATGTTACATGAAATCAGGGGGGATAAGTGTTACTACTGCCCTACTCAAAACTTCTAAATGAAAAAAAGAAATGTTGGAGAAAGTTTACAATGAACAAATTTTTCTTTAAAAAAAAAAGATGTCTTTATTGTAAATCAAACATTGTGTCTTTAGTATAGAGTATTGTTCTAGCACTATTGAAACCTTTGTTAAATAGAGTGAAACTCAGTTTTGAAATGGGGTATCCCTGCTTATTGTTGAAGGTTTCTTTGTTGTTGTAAGATAAGAAAGGGTTTCTAGAAAGCCTTATCAGATCCATCAATCATCATGTGACATTATACATGCTTCTACAAAGGACATCATGTCCAATTTCTTCTCTCCCCTTCAACTTACATGTTAAATGGCCCATGAAAAGAAAGAATATATAGTTGGTGTTTACAAACTCTACCAGTGGAAATGATTTATAGTAAAATATTTTAGCCAATTATAACCTTTGTTAAATTTAGAAGGGAAAAAAAAAGGTTGATAGACATGATTTCTATTTTGAAGTCAATTTCTGTTATAAAAAATTTGATAGTATGATGTCAGAAAAATGAGAATATTTTTCACGAATGATATTGAGGGATGTAACATCTGATTTGAAATAAAAGTTTTGGTGGCTGACATGCACTCAAAACATATATACCTACAATAATACACCAGTCATTTGTGCATGTCTACCCTGGGGGAATAACAGGGACTCAGATATTTGGATTATCAAACATTGTTTGCGTGGTATGCCAGCCTGCATAGCTCAGTCGGTTAGAGCGCGAGACTTGTAATCTCGACATTGTGGGTTCGATTCCCGGGCTGGCCAACTAAAATTACTAATCAGTCTTTCGGATGAGACTTTAAATCGAGGTCCCGTGTATGAGTGCTTAAACACTTGGCACGTTAAAGAACCAGGAGAAGCTTCTGGAATTGGGGCATCTTTCTGTATCTGTATCTTGCACTATCCTCCAAAATATAAAATGACTAACACTCTTCTGGAGGACTCGCCCATATGGGCAATCGGTGGCGAGTATAAATAAACTCAAATACACAAAAAGTTCGCGTGGGTATGACCAGTAAGTGTCAGTGCCCCCTCAGTGTGCTGTTTAAACCCAAACAAGCAAACAAAATAAATCAAACATCCAGCAAAAGTCCAACAGTGCAGGAGCTGTTAGAAAGTATTAAAATTTCTCCTCATTAAAAAACCCACCCATATCCCCAACATTACCATGGTAGCGAGGGGACAGACAAATTTTTCCTATTTACTAACTTGCATCAACAGATGACATTTTAAATGTTCATGTGTTTTGCTGTTTGAAGGTGTCTTTGGTTGGTAGGGAGGGGGTTGAAGTTGACAGAGGAGAATATGTTCTAAAATGTAGATTATTTTTAAATCATGAAGTTTTGCATTCTGATAAATTAACTTATTGCCTAATGTGAATATATTAATATATATCTGCAGTTTTATCATAAAAGAATTGATGGGAGAAGGGGGAGGGGGGAAGCCTGCCATTTTCTTTGCATAAAAAGCGTAATATGTTGTGTCATGACTGTGCCTTCAAAATTTCTCATTATTTTGGTGACATGTTTTCATATCTTGTCACATGACCTGCAACACAATCTGTGTTTTTGTCAGTAGTTTGTGTTATATTTGGGTGTTTTCTTACAATCTTTTCATACATCTCACCTTTCCTGAATACTACAGTAAAATGATCACATCTTATAATTCACACCTGTAAAATCTTTTAAAGAAAACAGTTATTCATCTCTGACCTAGCAAACGATTTTTTTTTCACAAATAAGAAAAAAAAAATTTCTAATGAAATTATTATTATTTTTTTTTTTTTTTAGAAAAAGTAGGATATTATGACATTTATTAAGGTTTTTAAATTTATGACTATCAGTATTAAAGTGTTCTCACTAGGTATTTGGAAAGTAACACCAATAATAAATGTTTTACGTGCTGTTAAAAAAGGTTTCATATATAATCGCCGCAAATACGTTTATCATCATTCTTGACAACGTGCACATGTTCACCAGTCATAAAATCGTTAGAATCAAGTCATAAAATACAAAACAGGCTGAACAATGAATTTTGTGGGGGTTTTTTGTTGTTGTTTTTAATTTCTTGATATGATTATTTTACTTGATACATCGTTATCTAAAATAATCACAAGAAAAAACTTTATTATGGAACTATAGAACATGTTTTTAAAAGCTTCTTAAACAAAAGTGAGATTAGATTTCATTTTTTTTTTAATAAAGAAGTAAAAACTGTTTTAAATTTTTTTTTATTTTACAATACTTAAACTGAAGTGTGATTAAAAAATTACGGCAGAAATCCCTCAAAACAAATTATATTCTATGTACGGCCTTGTAAAAAAAGCGCACATTACTGCTCTTCAATTACATTGAAAATGTTTTTTTGCATGTTACAATGATATAAAAGATAGAGAAATTAAATGAATGGGGACATACTCCAGTCTTGGCCTGTAATTTACGTTGGTAATGACTGGTTGGTGCAAAAATTGTCAAAGATAACCCTCTAATTATAACCCTGATGGCCTCATTCAAACTTGACAGCAATATTTCTTAAACCATGGACATTAAAGAATATGTCAATTTGTTAAAATTAAAGTTACAGTATAGTTAGTGCATGAACGCAACTGTTGAATAACTAGCTCAAATATTACTATACACATTGGAATTTTTTAAGTTTTAGTGCTGTCACTTTAAAATGAACCATCACAATCTTAATGGGATAAAAAAAAATCATATTACAAAAACTAAGAAGGGGGAAGTATTTATACTATGAACTGCATTCTTTGTTGTAGTTCAAACTTGCAAATTACAAATATAAATTGATTGTATATACTTATATCTATACAGTACATTGATAGTCCCTCATTGCAAAAGGTTGCTCTTCTTTTGTTACACACATAAGTTAAAATTTTATACACCTCCTCATAAGCATTCTGTTTTATCTTTGTCTATATATTTTCAGTTCCTAGATATGATCCTGCAGTAATAATGACATCAACAAAGTTACAAGCGTTGCTTGGTGAAAACGTGGTTCTAGAATGTTCGGCTGTTGGTAATCCACAACCAGTGATCTCCTGGGAGAAATATGGTGGCTCCCTCTCTGAGGGGAGATACCGTCTGCTGCATGGTAATAGTACTTTCCTTCATTTTCGTAATAAGTTGCTTCAAGTATTTATCTATTTTGATGTTAAAACCCCAGTCCAGTAACCATCCAGTTAGTTAAATAGGAAGATCTTGGGACTGTGAATTGGGTGACCAGGGTCCAATTCCCATACAGTGCAGGTCACTTACATTGTGATTGATAATGAAATCCTACAGTCAGTTGCACTGTACCTCTGCTCTTGCATGTACAGAAGTTATCAGTTCCTTGGGAAAGTGAAGGAAACAACTACTGGTAAACTGCAGGAACTGTGCTCTGGTGAATTCAATGTGGCTAACTGCCATATGGAGGGTAAACAACCAAATTCTTCTCCTTGATGATATATTTATATTCCTATCATTATATGGTAATAATGAAAATTAAACAGCAGTTAGTCTTATATGGAGAAGTGGCCTAACAGTAACTTTGTCTACTGGATTTAGGACAAAAGCTCTGTCCCTTTTTTCACGTGGTTTATATGGATAGAAAGGTCGATATTTGCTGAAATACAGGACAGTACTTGTATAGACACCACATGCTTCACATGTTCCATAAATGCTGCCTGAGAGATAAGGTGGAAATTTCTATATGAAGTTATGAAGAAAAAACACAAACATACCCATACGGCATAGTAATACAAACTTTATGTGTAATTATTATTGCAGGTAACTTGTATTTGGACAAGGTGACACTAGAAGATGAGGGAACATATCTTTGTAAAGCAAATAATGGCATTAATTCTCTGATGTTAGATGGTCTTAAAGCAATGGTACTTGAAGTATTAGGTATGTCCTTACTTTAACATTTCATTAAATCAGATTATGTTGCCTGTTTCCTCTTTCACAGAACCTTTAAATAATAACTTCTCAAAAACTGAAGATTTCAAAGAAGATATTAATACATTGTATAACTTAAATGCTAAATATGAACAAATTAGTGTACCTGTATAATTACGTAGCAAAAGGCAATTAAGTTGAAAAATTCACTTGCAGCATTTCTGTTTACCAGATTTTTCAGTGTTTTTAGCTCAACTTTTCAAGACTAGGGAGGGCTATTGTACTAACTGGGGCATCAGTATTGGTGTCACACACACTTTTGTTAAGTTTTGATTGCAAGTGTGTATCTTCAAAACTACCAAAGAAAATGGGTTGAAACTTAACACTTATTTGAGATCATAATAGGAGGTCACTGTCCAAGGCCCATAACTCTATTATGGATTTTGACAGAATATTGCCCTTTTTGAATATTGCCTTTTTGAACTTAGAAAATTCTACTTTATTTAGGCATGTTTTACTTTCAAGAACAGAGAATAATCAAACATGCTGTCCTTCCACCAGCTCTTGTTATCTTTCTTATGCTATTGTCAATTCAAATGTAGCAAAATCAGCTGAACTGAGGATTGTTTTAAAGAGACTGCTTAGTAAATAGATACCTTGAATTGATTCTTAATTTGAAGTATATTATTTCAGAGCGTCCGATCATACAGAGTGTAAACCCAGTGATCAACGTAAGTCTGGGAGGTCTGATAGAGTTGATGTGTATCGTACGAGGTAAACCACGCCCACAAATTACCTGGTACCACGATGGTAACCTTCTCAAGGCATTTAATGAAGGTAATATATTCTCATATAACATGTTAATATGCATTTAATTATTTATTAATCAATGTGATACTAGTTGTAATATCAGGTGCATATGGTACAAGTTTTAATTGAAGTTTTAAATAGTTTAATTGATATTCATTTGTTACGTTCAGTTTCTAAATGCAGAATATGTAAATGATATCGGAATTTTTTTGACACTGATGTCACAAAGATGTGACAGACTACCTTAAGAACATTTTAACAACCAGATAAGCCATGTTTGTAATGAAAATTCAAGGTTATAATACATGTGGCATCAAAAATTTTTTTGGGAGGGGTTTAGTGCCAGTCAATTTCTCCAGATGTTTCATTGATGAATGGTGCAGAAAAGCACTATATAATGATTTTCTTAATATCTGAATCGGTACCGATCTGAATATTTTATGTTTAAGGTGAACCCCAGTTCATAAATGATAAGCCATTTAAGAATCAATTTGTTATGAAGTCAATATAAATGTACACTCCACAATAACACTGCACACTTCATTTTTAACCAGGTTTTCAATTTTGAAAATCCTGGTTATTAGATTGGGGTATGGCGGGCGGATGGGCGGATGGGCGGATGGGCGGCTGGGCGGATGGGCGGATGGGCGGGCGGGCGTCAAACGAAATTGTGTCCGCTCTGTAACTCTTCAACCCTTTGAAGAATTTTGATGAAACTTCAGACAAATGTTTACCACATCAAGATGACGTGCAGAACGCATGTTCCGCATGGCTGGCTCCAAGGTCAAGGTCACAGTGACATTAACATTGAAAATCCTGTCCGCTCTGTAACTCTTCAACCCTTTGAAGAATTTTGATGAAACTTCAGACAAATGTTTACCACATCAAGATGACGTGCAGAACGCATGTTCCGCATGGCTGGCTCCAAGGTCAAGGTCACAGTGACATTAACATTGAAAATCCTGTTTACAGCAGGCGTCAAACGAAATTGTGTCCGCTCTGTAACTCTTCAACCCTTTGAAGAATTTTGATGAAACTTCAGACAAATGTTTACCACATCAAGATGACGTGCAGAACGCATGTTCCGCATGGCTGGCTCCAAGGTCAAGGTCACAGTGACATTAACATTGAAAATCCTGTCCGCTCTGTAACTCTTCAACCCTTTGAAGAATTTTGATGAAACTTCAGACAAATGTTTACCACATCAAGATGACGTGCAGAACGCATGTTCCGCATGGCTGGCTCCAAGGTCAAGGTCACAGTGACATTAACATTGAAAATCCTGTTTACAGCAGGCGTCAAACGAAATTGTGTCCGCTCTGTAACTCTTCAACCCTTTGAAGAATTTTGATGAAACTTCAGACAAATGTTTACCACATCAAGATGACGTGCAGAACGCATGTTCCGCATGGCTGGCTCCAAGGTCAAGGTCACAGTGACATTAACATTGAAAATCCTGTCCGCTCTGTAAGTCTTCAACCCTTTGAAGAATTTTGATGAAACTTCAGACAAATGTTTACCACATCAAGATGACGTGCAGAACGCATGTTCCGCATGGCTTGCTCCAAGGTCAAGGTCACAGTGACATTAACATTGAAAATCCTGTTTACATGATTTTAACTTGATTTGGCAGTCAAAGGTCATATCATCTTTGGAGGTAATTTATAAAAGATATGATATATTATTTCATGTCTACTTTGTAACTTGTTTTTCATTATACAGAATTATCAATATAATTATAGTGAACAAATTCTTCTGTGCTGAACTCGTCCTACATTTCTCAACGGATTTTGTTCAAACTTTCACAGAAGCTTTGTCATCAAGCACCCTGGCACATATTGTCGGGGTTTTGTGATTGGATAGTTTTTGACCTAATTATGGCCCTTTGTTTTTTTCCTTATACATAATATTATAGTGAACACTTCTTCAGTGGCAATTCCTCCTACATTATTCATGTTTTACATTGCACATAGTTACATTGTTTGTTGCTTGTATTTGTATTTCAAATACAACATATTTATCTACAATGGTGATAATTGAAAACCTGGTTTCATGGCATTGCCATGTTTCTTGTATATAATTTATACCGATACAATGATTTGATCTGAACTTGATGATGATCTAAAGATCTATACCCATGTTCTCGAACAATTTTGACTCGTGAATTGAGGTGCTATTTTTGCTTATATGTTGCTAATTTAATTGTTAACAGAATCTCGTATAATTATATGTTACTAATTATATGTTACTATTTTAATGTTTACAGTATCTCATTTGTTTATACGTTACTACTTCAATGTTTACAGAATCTTGTTTGTTTATATGTTACTATTATAATTTTAAAGAATCTCCTTTGATTAAACATTACTATTTTAATTTTTACAGAATCTCGTTTGATTAAACATTACTATTTTAATGTTTTACAGAATCTCGTTTGTTTATACGTAATGCGGAGGCAAGTCATCAAGGCTTGTACCAATGTTTCGCAGAAAACAGTGTTGGTATCAGCCATTCTTCTATGATAGTTAATGTAGATGTCACAAAGAGGGATTCAGGTACGTATTCAAACTACATGTGATAAGTTTTGATGTGAAAAGTAAAAGATCGTTCTTGGTTATATTTTGAAAATAAAATTCATGAAATTTTTTCAAAAATGTAAATTTTATATCTTTCTTAATACCGTTATTGACAATGGTTCAGTTTTCTTAAAATTCTTTGATTTAAGTGACTTAAATTATAAAAATCATGGTTATACATTGACCATTACAGGTTCGCTTACATTGTCCGATCAGAATGTTACTAAGGTACCGTCAAGTGAAGAACTCTCCAACAAAAAAGAGACTCCTGCAGGTCGGGAGTCCAAACGAAGAAAAGATTCAAAACGGAAATCTAAACGAAGAAGAAGTAGAAAGAAGAAACAGCGACATAGAAATAAAGCTAGAAATTTAGAACCAGGTATAGTATTGTTTTAACACATAGAACTTTGTCACATATAATATTCATATAAAAGCACACAACAGTAGGTGTGATATTGTCTTAATTTAAGATATGTTTGTAAATTAAACTACATTTCAATTATTTTCTGTATGAAACATGAAAACTCAGTAACTGATGAATACGAATGGCATTACAATTTCTTTTGTACTCAAGCCCATACTAGGTTGTATGAGTTATGTTGGGAAATTAAGTGCTTTGAACTTATTTCTCTTGTTTAGTGTCAGTAATAACAGTTCTACAGTTAAAAATCTTGTACAGAAAATGTATTTATTGTTTACTTTAGTGAAACTTGTACCGCCAAGCAAACCAGAAGTGAACCAGTTGTCTGACACGTCTGTCATGTTAAACTGGACAGTACCGGAAAATGACGGGTTGCCAATAACGTTCTTCAGAGTACAATATAAGAAAGTGGCTCCAAAGAAAGGCAGCTGGGTAACAGATGACATCAAAATTGACAGCCAAGTACGGACATTTGAAGTGAGAGGTTTAAAACCAAGTAAGTCATTTAAGTTAGATCTTACTGATTACAAATTAATAATCTTTTTTGGGTGGGCTTTTAATGTAATGTTATGTTATATGGGGTGTAGGCATTACTTCATATGTTTTAAAGATTACTTTTATATACTTTGATGTGTTACTTAATATGTCTGATTAAAAAAAAAAGACTAATTAAAAAAATATTTCCTGTTTAGACCATAGTATATTTTGTAGCTATAGCCTTCTTATATACATGTGAAATGTAATTAAAATTTTCGAGCAACATTTCATCATTGATAAAGATATTCTTAATTAATCATTTGAAGTCAGTCTTTATTCATTAATTAGCATCACCAATTATGTCTTGAATGGGAGGGTGAACTCTTCTTTTAAGTACAAAAATCAGTTATATACCATTTTGTATCTACTTGTTTAGGATCTACGTACAAGTTCCGAATAGCTGCTGTATATACAAATGATGACAATGAAATTGGCGAGAATTCTGATAAGTTTGAGATGAATGTTGATCCTGTCCCAGAAGCGAAACCCCCTAACAAGGCACCAAATATTGTACAAGTTATTCCAATAGACTATAAAGAAAATCACGGTCTAAATGTACACTGGCAGGTAAGGGAAATATGAAAGCATGCTTTAGTTTCTTTATCCATGTACTTTGCATGGGCATGGAGGTAATGGGCATAATTCAACAATTCAGACAGGTTAAATATGACATACCTTATTTAAAAGGACAAATTTTTACCAGAAGTATTTCAAAGTCAAATATGTTGACCTCTGTTTATGATTTGTTTTAAAACAATAAGAAAAATCTTTGTCTTATTTGCATATTTTCTCGGGAAAATATTGCACTTCAGAGTTCAAATGTTGCTAATATGATATTCCATAGGTAATGATTTATATGTTTGTTAACGAGTTATAGCTTACCTTGCACTTTGAAGACTTATCACCAGTATAGAGACAGGCTGGTCTGCACTGCCTTGAAGTTTGTCCAGGCTGTATTATAGAGCTGTTAAATGAATTACGGTAAACACTTGCCTAATTCAGCAGGATAAGGGTTGTACATTGATAATGTTATGCTTTAATTGGTTTAAATTATTTATTTACATACAGTTTGATTGACACTGATAATCAAAGTGTGTGTTTATTATATTACAGCACAATGTTGTGACCTTGACACCGATCGAGGGTTTCTATATTTACTACAAGCCATACCATGCAGAGAAAGACCCATTCCAGAATGTCACTCTACTGGAGCCCAGCGTTAGATCACATCTACTAACCAACCTGTTTCCCGGCACAGAATACCTCATTAGAATGCAGTCATTTAATGGTGTAGGAGATAGTCCGTACAGCAATGAAGTTGTTGAAAGAACAAAAGGTATTGGTTTACTATAGTTTCGTTTACTGTCTATACATTTACAAAACACCTTTTTCTTAAATGATATTTCTTTCTCTTCTATAAATAGTGATTTTATTCAACTATCTTTTCTTGCATAAAATAATTTAAGGGGCATATGAGGAGATCCAGTTTTAACCAAATAAATAAGTAGCCCATGATATAGAAATAAAAAAAATGGAGTAAATGAATTATGTTTTCTTATTTAACATACAAAATTTGCAAGAAAATATCATGATTCTATATCTTATATCCTTACAATGTGAAGCTGAAACTGCAAAGTTTTGGTCATAATTGTCTGAGAATCGATGTAACCTGACCATGCCCTACACTGTTAGCTTTCTAAATTTCATACTGATAATCCCAAAGTTGATAATGAATATTGGACGAGTCCATTCGGAAATTTTTTGTTCGTTAAAGGTTTAAGATTGTTTATTTTCTTTCATGATTCAGGTACGGGTGGACCGTATGACAATCCACAGTTACCACATATAAAACCTGGAGTATCTACAGACAATCCTCCTGTAGTTACACCTGTCAGTAACGATCCTAAGGAGAACGACGATGACGGGGACAACCAGACACGTCGTACTGGGAACCAGACAAGTAGTGAAATGTTGTACATGATTCTGGGTATTGTACTGGGTGTGATGATGTTGTTGTTGATCGTGTTTATGTTCATGTGCTGGTGGAAACAGCGACAACAAAGGAGACAGCTTGGTAAATATTGTTTTTACTATATGTACATTACTATACTGGCATGCGAGCAGTTCCCGTACAGAAGCAGTACCCGTATTTTTCATTTAAACGCTTGATTTTTACATGCATTCTTCAAAAATTCATTTCAAATCAAGCAGATACATAAACGAGACAAAATCTAAGTGTCAGTTTGGCAGTATGTATGAAAAGTCTCATTTTAAATCACTTTCACCTGTGCGTTGTCAAAACGTGACCTTGTTTTATCTGGGGGATTCCGTCCTTGCGCGCATGCGCAAACATACTTACACGTGAGGCATGTTAAAGGGTTTTCCACTAATACCGCCTGTTTACAGATAAGAAGGCAATGTGATGAAAACTTGTTTAATTTTTAGAATTTTGACCAATATTACTATATAAAATAATTTTATGGCTTTGATGCGTAAAATATCATGCATACAAGCATGCCATCGCATGTGAATGCATTGGGGGTAACATTAGTGGGTAATAGATACACGCATTTAGTCTACTTTCTATTTCCTGAATTACATCTATTTATCTCTTAGAAAATGGTCTGTTCAACAATTATAAATGAAAAATAGGTCTGATATAATAAAATTGTATAATTATAATGTGTTAAATTTTATGTACGGGAACTACTTCTCTTCATACAAAATAATGGATAATTTCGGTACCCCATATGAGGCCTCATAACTAAGGGTTATTCTATGTTTAGAACATGATGGAATTTCCATGATTTGTGTGACGAGCCGAATATTGATGTGTAACATTCAAATTTTGGTGAGTGAGCGTAATAAAAAGTAATGTTTAAGTAACTACGATTTTTGTACGGGAACTGCTCGCATGCCAGTAGATAAAAGGCACATTTAAAATTTCAAATGTATTGCAAATGTTAAACTACTAGTATATTATTATAGAGAAAAGGTTCGGACATGTAAAATTTCAAATGTGTTGATAATGTTAAACTAGAAAAGATTCAATTGTAATTATGCCCACTCTACTTGAGAGGCAGTGATATAAAAAAATATGTTTGCCTTTATCCAGCTTCCTGTCGTCTTGCTTTCTGTCTGAAATATTCAAAAGACGTTTCATTTTCTGACTGCTCCCAGGGAAAATTTATTTGCCTATGACATCAGCAAAGGGCAAGGACAGCCTACATTTATGTGGAATCTTATAATCCAGACCCAATGCAGATGGCTGCGTAGTTTTAGTAATTTGATAGTTATCTTCCTTTATATAATAATTGGCATTTCCAGAATCACAGCAAGACAGACCCATTACATGTATGCAAATTTAGTTTTGTAAATATTTTTAAATCTATAGTTCTATTAAATATATTTCAGATGCAATGAATGATGCTGTACGTAACAAGTTCACAGACCCTTCTCAGAGAATATATGCAGATAGTTTACGCAAGAAAATATTGAATGGTGGTATAACAATGAACGGCATTAATGGGACGATAGCAAATGGACATATACCTCGTAATTATCATAATATGAACATTAATGTGAATCCATTGTCAGAGTTACAGCCCCTGAATTCCTCAGATGGATCCACTCATTATTCTGTGAGTAAAATATTTCTTCTGTCAATATTTTTTACATGCTGTTTGTTGTTTAATGAACACTTCAATTTATAGACAGGATGGTAAAGATGTAGTTATGAAAATTTGCTTTTTAAAATTTATTATTGAAATCAGAATATAGATATTTCTATTTTTCATCTATGTTTTTGAATATAAAAAACCTTTTATTTTGCATATGACACAATTTTTAAGATTTGGGTGTAAAATTTAGTGTAATGCTCTATGCAGTTTAAGGTAAGATGTCAAATTGTGTTTTTCTTTCTTTTTGATAGGAATTTTTTAATGCATTATATATCTGTGCATAAAATGTTTCTTTTAATCTACATGTTTTGATAATTATTTCTTTCTTTTATTTCAGTCCTCAAGTTTTCATCCAAATGGGACCCTCCCTTCCCATCATCGGACAAGTGACAATAATTGCAATAATATTAACCAATCAAAAAGTCTGCAGAATTCTTTGCAGCATTTAAACCACCATAATACCCCTAGTGTTGGGGATGGGGAGACTTTAGGCAGTGGGGAATCTATGGCGAATCCCCCGTCGCCCATATGTAAAAATGTGCCAATTGGTCATAATAGTGATGCGCTAGATAGACGCTCTTTATCAAATAGGTCATGTGACCATGGGTCATGTGATCCTTGTGACAGTTCTTTATCTTATGATGATACGGGTGGTGTATATAATAGTGGTCGTCATCGGAAACGACGACGGCGAGCACAGTGTAAAGAACAAACTACTAAAGATCAAGCAACTAACACGGATTTAAGCAGTAACGGTAAGAGTCTGGCATTATTTATGGGTGTAATATAAAAACATAATTAATACTTACATTCAATTAAAATATTGCACATACATCTAGATGTACATGTAGATATAGTATAATTTATTACCATGATAAAAGTCTTTCTTATTAAAGCTTCATAATAACTGGAAAATATGTGCCTGAAATATATTTTACTATAATTGTAACACATGGAACATTACTCTTTTAATTGTAATGTAAGAATGATTTTGTTGTATAATTTCTTTGGACAATCTTAAACTATTGCTATATGTTTTTACAACAAAATCTATTAAGATCATTTCTATTTTTAAATTGTGTAGATGGCTATCTTATTAAATGTCCTTTAAATGAAATAAAACTGTTTTTGTATAATCATTTATGTTATATCACTTTTTTTGTTTCGTTGCAGACGGCACGATGGAGTTGTCAGAGAGTAATAAAGCGATATCATCATCGCAAGAATCTGGTCAGTTAACTGATAATACTGTTACCGTGAAGACAAACTCTGAAAGTCAAGTGTTAGTTCCGTGTACTAATGTCGTATGACCTTGGCTCTACGAACATTTATAATTACGCAATCTGCAATATTTTAATTAACCTGAGATTCTAACGAGAATTTTTTTTTTCTTTTCAAGAATGGCAGACTTCTTGATGGATTTATGCAATGGAGTTGTGCATTTAAGTTTGCAAATCCCTCAGGAATTTTTTTTTTAAATAAACTAGATTTAAAAATGCATTTTTTTTTTGCATCAAGTGTTTATTCAGCAGAAACTGGACTGCAGCAATTTGATTGGTGCTTATTCATGTGATAATGTATAATACCAAATAATGCATTTTTGTGTCGACACAAAAAGAACAACTTTCTTTGGAAGGAGAGGAATTAATGTAATAATAGCGTGTTCACATTGTGAAGGAGAATCAAAGGCTTCGAGGGGCGTCAAATTAGCCATAGATTGAACAATAAAAGCGTCATCAAGAGTTAAATTTATCAAAATTCTTTCACTGACTTTCATTTTAACGGTGTACATTTTCAATAATCTAGCAAACTTATTCCATTTTATCATCCTTCAAGTCAGTTATAATTTTATGTTGGTTAGAAAAGTTCACTTCTTGATGGCTGCCCATCACAATAGATATTTCATAAGCTTTCTGTAACTTTGGGTATACATAGTCATTTTGATTTCTTCCTTTAGTCTGACAAAATTTTTCATTTAATTAGTATTTGTATGGTCAATACCAAAGATATATTAGATATAAAATGAAAATCAAATCTCCATTATTTTAGGTTACAAATATATTGTTTAATCACTAATATTGTTTATAACAATAGATTAATTGAAAGTTTATTTAAGGAAAAAAAATACTCATGAATGTAAAGGCAGCTTTAAATTGAATCTCACTTGGTAAAAAATCAGTATAGATTTTGTATCGTAGAATATTTTGTGGCCAGTTAAATTCATAGTTCATAATGTAAGAAAATAAAAAATAAAATCTTACGTATGTGTAAAAATGCAGATATGTAAAATATTATAGTTAATGATTTTGTGTAACAGCTAATAACATACAGATTTATATTACAAGTTAATTAATTAGTGGTAAAAAAATGGCAGAATTCTTGATGATTTGTAGATTTCCATATATGGTATAAAAATCATGTTTTCAGTATTTTGAGGTCTATGTACACCTGTTTTTTAGAAATCCTTATTTTCTTATGGGATGTTTTATCTTAAGAAAAAGACATTCTGACAGTTTTGCTTTTAAACTTGAAGAAACGGGTAAACATTTCTAGTGTATATTCTTGGTGTGGCAGTTGTTGGGATTGAGAAGAATGCAGAGGTGTCCCTTATTTTAGACAGTATCATTCTATGCTGTCACTTTGGATGTAAAAAAAAAAAAATCTTTGATATTTTTGACAGTTTTTAGTATTTAATATTTCTATCAGTGTATTTATACAATTAATCTGGCCTTGACCTTGAGAGGCTGTTCAATTGCTGTTCATTATCAATCAAAAGTAATAAATTCAGTATCAAAATACTCGGGGCAACAGTTGACAGGCTTGTTATACAGCATGGACGTGCAGGCTGGCCAGGCTCTACCAGTGCCTTATCTACTTTATTATACCACATTAAAAAAAAAATAGCAGAATGTCTTTTTCTTAAGTTAGACTTGACCTTTTGCCTCTGTTGTAAGAGTTAAGGAACATTATTTTTTAATTTTTCTTTGTATTTTGTGTGAACTACTTATGTTACACTACTCATCTGATTTATATACTTTTGACTACTTTAATATGTTTTTCAGAATGACTATAATTTACTTAAATCAATTTGAGATTTTCTTCTACAAGTTAAAAGATCAAAATCTTCTTAGCAAAAATTATTTTAAAAAATACACAAAGCTAAAGTTATCAAAATAACTTGTCATATTAAAGTAGCCAGGTATAGAAATCTGAGTGAGTAGGTGTAACGAGATTTAAAGGGTAAAGTTGTGTAAAGCAACCTGGGTATTTGCTGAGTAGTTTATTATGTGCTAAAACGAGAATTAACGTTTCTGTTATATATATTAAATTATATATTGTTGTATTTGTACATTGTTTTAGTTCTCATGTTTTCATAGTAACAAAAGACATGTAGATTTTCCTATGATTTGTAAGCTTTCTTATTTAAAAAAAAGTATTAAATATCTTTATTATTGAATGCAATCTTTTAGAATATTTTTTTTTTCAGTAAAAAATACAATAAAAATCTATTTTCAATGTAAAAAGTCACAAATATTTATCGTAACTATGATGTTTAAGGAATAAAGCATTTGAACAAAAGAAAAAAAATTATTTACAAAAACACATCAAGAAATGATTTTATTATATGAAAAGTTTCAGTGGTTTTAATTACAACTTAATATAATATACCCACACAATGAATTACAAATTGAAATGATTTGTTTGTTTTTTTAAGGGCATTTTTGATCTCATATTTTTATGAAGTATGCAATTTTGTTTTGATTAACATTACAAATTGTTAATTTGTTTAATTAATTTTTGAAATAATGAAATTGAATTTTGTAATTTTTAAAAAATAAGAAGAAAAAAACTCATGATTAAGAATACTCAGAACATTTGAGACTATATAAAAGCTTACATTGTAGTTATATTATGTAAACCTGATATTCAGTATTATATGTTCATATTTAAATGTTGGGTTGCTATGGTAACAGTGTGCAAATAGAACTGTTTATTTATATGTTACTTAACATTCATATATTAAGTAAATAAGTTCTAAAAATTGAGCTGCAGTTAGTATAAGAACCAGGTCAGACTTCATATATGTGCCGGTTGGCCTGGCTCTATAATGGCGGCAAAGGCTAATCCTGTTAGGTTCTGGCAGGGTAAGGAGTGAAATATCACCTGTCTGCGATTTAATACAACAGTAAAAGGCAAGTAGAGGTCATTGCCATGCTAACTTTTCATCCAATTACACACATGCGCCTCCTGTTTTACTTGTTGATCATTGTGAAAGGGTATTTGTTTTGTCTATAATAAGTAAACAGCATAAAAAAGAGAAAGATAAGTCAACTGGTGGTAGATTCTTACAGTTCTTTTGTACTTAAAATGACCATAACATGATGTTTTAAAAATTTATTGATGTAATCTTTATAATAATGGAATTGATTATATAATTTGAACAATGTTCTTACCAAATGATTGACTGTCAATTGAACCCCAACTTAAAACTGATTATTAAGACGGTAGTTTCTTGTCGAGTTGCGTTATATCCCAGCATTTATTTAAATGAGCTAGCTTGCTACCATAGCAACCCAACATATTCATTCACCACATCACACATATACTGTGTTTTTAAAAGTGTGATTATTTTGTGTTATATGTATAAATGATGTTTGATCACACATAGTGTTGACATATGACATAGTGTATACATGTCTAACAACACATGTTAAAATTATTTATTTGGCTGAAAATTCTTACCTATAGTTGGTCTTATCCAGATTTAAAAGAAATAAAAATAGAGGAGATAATTCAAGACAATGTCATTCCTTATTCAAGAATATTTATGCATATTTTGACAATGTGTTATACAAACAATATGTGTGATCATATATCATTCTGTGAGACTTTATGATAAAATATCGAGTGTACATCAAAACTCGGCCATAACTTCACTGACTGTATTATGATGAACCCTTGATATTTTATATTATGTTTGATAACTTTGATTATATGTACAGGATTAAACTGACAAATGTGATATTTTAGATTTGTATTATATAGGAATGTATGTCTGTGTGTTTGTTGTAGGGGGCGCTAGTTGTCGTATGTTTGTAGAGGGTGCTAGTTGATGTATGTTTGTAGGCGGCGCTAGTAAAAGGATAACATCAATAAATCTGCATTAACATCACAATTTTAATGTTCAAAATAAACATAATAAAAATTAAATTTGTTATTAAAATATTGTTTAATTGAATATCAACCGCTATTAATTTAAACACCATCAAGTCTTCGTAGAGATTACTATTGCCGTAGATCAATTTCATTTTAGCCATTACAATTTTCACTGCATAAAATACTCGAATGGATTAGCCAGACAAAGAAAATGGCATATTTAATTCATCAAATTGTTTTCATCTTAGCATAATATTTTGGCATAATTACATTTTGTAGAATAATATAGTGACATGCATCAGAAGTCTATTTGAAGTTTCCTGTAATCCTTTAATAATTTTTTTCATGAAAATTTCATTCTTTAACATGAATAATGTTCGTAAAATAAGAATTGTAATAATATTAAGTCACTACTGCAACTTTGGGAGGAAGGTAATTGTGAGATTGCATTGGTGCCTGTGAGGAGGAGCTTATGATAATCGGGTGGAGCTTGAAATAGTGAGAGAAACAGGAGGCGGAGCTTAGGTAACAGGTGTATTTGTGGTTTATTGGGTGATTGGAAGTACGAATCTGTGTAGTAAAACTGTTGTACATCATCACACAAACTAAATTGTATATAAAGTAATTTATAATAAATGATGAAAAAATAAAACATGACCAAAAACATTATATTTTGAGTTTTGTTATTTTTATATAATGATGTATTGCACTATGTTGAGAATTGAGAGGCATCCAGTTTCAAGTAATTAGATCAGGAGTACACTCATTCAGCTCAGTTGAGGTAGTCTTTGGTTAATGAGGGTCATCTGCCCATTAAGGCACAAAAAGCAACATTTGCTGTTGAGAACAGACCCCAAACATTTCAACAGTCATGCCCTTTAAAGGTTTAATTTTGAAGCACCAAGTGGTGATAATTTACCTCAGTGCAATTTCCACAAAGTATTTTAGCCAAAGATGTCGATTTTGAGCTGAAAGAAGCTCATTGTACAGCGGTCAAATAACAACTTAACATACAGTAACCCCACACAACACAGTGTAGGTCATATGGCGACTTTCAAGCTTTACTGGGGCCTGAAGACCTCTGGTGTCCCTCTGGGCATGAAAAGGCACCCAAGTAGAACCTTTGACGTTCTGTAAGCTAGCTGGAGATTAGAAACCACCGATGATAAGGCAAGGTACCCCTGAGAAGGGTTGTTGGTGCCTGGTTATATGTCCCTTCTTGATAGGGAAAAAAACAAGTTATCTTGTGGTTTAACCAGAGTATCCAAAATGTTCCTGGAGTGCCAGGTTAGTAACAATGTACTTGTATCATAGTTTGGAGACCTTTCTGTTGAAAATGTGTCGGAGTTAAATCGTATATATATACATGCACAGTGCCTTAACTGGAGTGCAGGTATTAGTTACCTGCACTCCAGAGCATGCCCATTGATTGGTTCATTTGTCTGGGGTTTACATAGTGTGACGAGAAAGGGATAGCGACAGAAATATCATATTCAGATGCTCGTTCATTGGTTACTTTTTTTCTGGGGTTTCATATTGTGACATCAGGAAACATGCTTTTATTTTTGACTATGATACAAAAGAGAAAGAACATCAAAACACTCGGCAATCAGATTTATACTAGGGGGCTATGCTTCTCGTACAAATCAGATAGCCTCGTGTTTCGATGCTCTTTCTATTACATGTATTTCCAAGGATTGCACTCCTGATAATGTCTATATTTAAAAAGACCCCCCACCCCCTAACATAAAACTGTTTGAAGGAACCTCAGATGTACTTTACTTTTCTCCTCAAATTTAGAGATGGACAAGCACTTAATAGACCAACTAGTCTTTCATAACACATGGCTACAAAATACCCAAGTAATGCATGTAGTTGTCATAATAAATGAGCCGTGCCATGACAAAACCAACATAATGGGTTTGCGACCAGCATGGATCCAGACCAGCCTGCGCATCCGCGCAGTCTGATCAGGATCCATGCTGTTCGCTTACAAACCCTGTTACAAGTAGAGAAACTGATAGCGAACAGCTTGGATCCTGATCAGACTGCGCGGATGTGCAGGCTGGTCTAGATCCATGCTGGTCGCAAACCCATTATGTTGGTTTTGTCGTGACACTGCTCAAATAAAGGTGACATCTGATTAATTAATAAATTCCTTAACACTGGCTAATAACTTATAGGCTTGTCCTTGTTATAATACATGTACAGCAATATGAAGTCATGAAAACAAATATAAGTTAATTTACAAAATAGTTTATTTACATGTAAATGTACAAAGTAGAAAAACCAACAGGTAAATTCATGACATATTATAAGATTTACCTAATTATTTATTCAGAAAATCCATACTTGAATTAACAGCAGAATTAAGGCATTATGAAAATGATTTTCATTATCGAAGAAACATTGTCAAACTTAATATAAATAACAAAATTCTATGTTGAACATTTATCTAAACAGAATTTGTTCGAATGAAATAATAAGAACCTACAAAGTTATCTTAAAAATCCATTATAACTTTTCATTCAATATCAACATATTACAACATATTTTGATAGAAAGATTTTTAAATTTTTAATTTTTTTAAACATTTTAGAAAAAAACAATTAACAAGAAATGTGTCCATAAAAATCTTCCATTATTAACAACTGCACAAAGCCTTAAGTTAATTAAAGAATTTTTAAAGCTGTGTGCCTCCAGATGAGCCAAATATTTCATGAAAATCAGACTTGAGAAAATGACCTAAGATTTTAAGAAAAGTGAAAATATTTAGGATTCAAGTAATGATCCACATGTTATGTATGATTTATGACTGATATAGCAGTATTTATTATCTTATTTCTACTGTGTGACTAACACAGTTTGTGCTAGTTTTTGCATATTTTGACATCTTTTTGGTAATTTACATGGATTGTTAAGTGCCAATTGCAATGTGAATATTACTTTCTTTATTCACAATATTTTAAATTCATTTTCAAGCTTCATAAATATGAGCATGAATCTGGAGGCATTCTGCTTTAAAGCAGCTAACCGGTATGTTACCCAGTAAGTTAACCAGTAAGTTAACCAGTAAGTATTCTCAGATAATAAATGAAAAGAAAGTTGCAGATAACGAATCAATAAAATTCTTCTCTGGCTTAGTAAACTAAATATTTGTCATCAGCTTATAGTCAAATAAACATGGAAATATAAAATTCCTTGTGCATAACTTGTCAAACATTTCATGAAATGCCTAAAATTATATCTCAACACATCATTTATCATTATGCAATATATTGACTGAATGTAATAGTGATGAAAACTGAAATATGAAGAAGAAAAAAACCAAAACTAGAAATGTAGATTAACCATGCCAAAATTTTACCAAAAAAAAATATTGTAAATGTATTTGTTCAGGTCCAGAGAGTATTTTTGGACCCTGTTTCTTTAAGTAAATTTAAAAGAAGAAAACAATTGTGATTAAATCATTTGCAATACATAATTACTGCAGAACATTATCAGCTTCAAAACATAGAATACTGATGATAACAATGGATTCTCCCTGACTGCACTATGACACAAGTGCAAATCATTGTTGAGCTATGAAAAATACTTCATAATCTGTTTGTAGACTTATTTACCTAGACCTAATCACCCTTAAACTCTTATCAAATGATAGACATACATTGCTTTAGTATTTACATACCAAAATTTCTTAAGACTTCTTTTCGATAAATAAGTATCCAATGGAGAAAGGTAAAAAAAACCATCAGGCTTACCTTTAACCTTACTCATAAGTAGCGGTTTCTGATGAACACTTACTTATAAAATAAAGATAATTTTAACCCTAATATGAAGAGTAGAAAAATCTATTTTAAGCATTGGTGGCCTTGACCTCATGAAGCTCAAAGTCAAAAGACACGCATAACATACATGTATCTGAATACCAGGTATCTAAATATGTGTTAGAAAATGAGAAGTGGCAACTGTAGTGTGAAGAAAAGACAAACAAGTGACTAAATGTTCAACTCAGTATTTTCAGGTAGCACAAAAAAGTATTTGTTATAACAATGCCTGTCTTGAATGATGTAAATACTTAATTTATTAATAGTTTTTAAATTTGTTAGACTAAGTGGTTTTATGATTGTTTACTCTCTGTTTGTTTACTCTGGGATTTCTCTCGAAAAGTTTTCTGCAGCACGTAGGCATCAGCAGGTTCAATCCTCTTGTAATAATTCTTCTTTTCCTCTACAATCTCAAAACCGTGTTTCTCGTAAAATTTGATAGCACCCTCATTGTTCACTTGTACATGTCTGAAACAGTGAATATATACATGTAATCATGATAAACATTTAAAATAAAGGATTATAATGTTATCATGATAAACATTTAGATATAGAATTATATAAGGATTTTAACCTAATTTAACATTTATATAAATGTAGTTGAAAAACTTTCCCAACGCAAAGGAAGAATATCATGAATAAATTTTGAGCTTCTCTCATGCTTTGTTTTAAGAGAACATTGTATTAAGCAACCATTTATGGTGTTTCCCTTGTGCGATCACTTTATTCACGTTTGACTGTATATTATAATGTAAATAAAAAGACAGTATCATAATTTTTTATGTGAATCCTAAAAATTACAGGCTGTATAATTGTTGGATTTTATGTTAAATTTTCCATCCAACAATTTTGAAAAATAACTTTAAAAATAACACAATTACATTAAGCCCTATGACAAGAAGGAATAAGCATCAAGTAGTCATAAAACAAGTAAAATGAACTAAAATCTTACAGAAAGACATTGTCATAATTTCCATCCTTCTCACAAATATTGAGTACATGTTCTAACATCACAGTTCCTGAAAACGTAAAATATAACATAAAATATTACTGTCAAAGGGAAGTAACTCAAAGAATAATAAATTTATAGTTGTTACAACAAGAGTTAAACATCTTTGTCTTTGCAAAGGTGGTGGTGTTGATAGTTTTCACTTCGGATCACAGCAGTAAGCCACATTGAATTTGCAAGAGCTAAGTTCAGCAACCGCATGCAGCATCTTTCCTGGGCAGGGTGCATTTCTGCACTACTAGTTTATATGATATCCATAAAGTAAATTCTGCAGTATATATTACCATTATTGGGTATCAACAGTGACTAAGAGATAACTTAAGACAACCATTTTAAATCAAAGAGGCTATTCATATATAAAGCAATCATAAGCTAACCTATCTTAGAAAGAGGTCTGATTTACAATTTAATGTATTTCAATATAACTATAGTAATCTATTATTTTAAGAGATAAATAACTGACCTATTCCTAGTCTACGGTATGGAGCCAGGGCACCTAGTGTCATTATGTAAAGACGTCGTTGATTCTCAGAATTGTCAACTCTACAACATACAGCTCCTACCACAATATCATTGTAATATGCTGTAAAAAAACAAAAAATAACAATGAATATATTTATAGTTAGAATAACAAAGTTACCTCTTGAAAAATGGAGGCATTCTAACAGACAAAAAGTTGGCTGGTCTGGATCCATGCTGGTCGCAAACCCATTATGTTGGTTTTGTCGTGACGCGGCTCAATTGGTCAGCCAACAGTAAAGAGCCATGTTAGATTGGACAGATGTAGAAGCTGTCCTGGCTCTAAACTTATCACTTTTGGTCCCAGCAGTTATTATAAATTTTCCAATGTAATGGCTATAATTCATATAAGTATTATTTAAACAACTTTCAACATTTCACACCCTGACAAATCTAACATTGTTTAATGATAAAACAGAAAAGTATACATTTAGTTTGAAAACCAGCTTCTTTCAATATACAAAATGTATAACAATTATAACATCATTCCTTTATCTAATTTTTGACTCCCAAGGTAACTTTTGACACATGATTTCAAATGCTTTAGTCAAAACATAGTAAAATCCTTGTCTTTCAATAAGGCTATTTTATGTTCATTATTGCATGAGAAAACAAGTACTTCACACTGATGAATTTATATTAAATAAAGATCCTTAATACATGAAAATACCTTACCTAACTTAGCTAATTCTCCTACTTCCAAAACATCTTTATAGAACTTGTCATTGTATGTGACAGGGAAGACAACTTGGTTTAACCTCTTTAACTGCTTAATGTTGTGTGGAGTGATGTCCCCTAGTTCAGTTCGACCACCTCTACAATGATAAAGTTTATAGAGTGAATGAATTTAAAATTTTCATTAAGATGAATAAAAAAATACCATAAAAACATGTAAGCACAATATATGCTATAAATAAATTCAAATTTCATTAATTTGGAGAAAAAAACATTGTATTTATATATTTTCACAAATCGAATTTAGAGGAAAGAAAGAATTTTCTTGAAATACCAATAAACATTTATAAGATGAACTGTGGCTGTCACCACCAATTTTTCCTATGAAAATGCAAATCAAAGAAAGAAATTTTAAACTAGAAATGTGTCCATAGAACATGGGTGCCCCCACATTCCACTGTTTTGTCAATCTACTGACTCTAGGTCAAATATTTTTGGGCTACATCTGACACAAGTTGAGCAAACCCCAAGGTGTATAACTACATATGCTGACAGCATTCTTGTATACTTTCAGGACTACAGGTCAAATGCTTTTTTAGCTATGCTGCTAATGCATGAAGCCATGAACAAGTCTATAATTTATAGTCAGTAAAGGGCAATAACTCAAACAAATCTGAAAAAAATCCACATGTAAAACACCAGGTACACATCCTAACAGTGATGTTGATCATCATTCCTGTGAAGTTAGTCGATTCTGACTCAAGCACTCAAGTTGGAATGGTTTTTACTAAGTCAAGGGCAATCACTCTACAAATACTGAATAAATCCAGTATCCACAATCCAACTCCCAAGTGCAAAACTACAGACCAACATTTCTGTAAAGTTCATGGCTTTAGGTCACATACTTCTAAAGATATACACATGTTAAAAATTGCAAATTTTTACTAATTCATTGCCAATAACTCTAGAAATACTGAATAAATCCGCAACCGAAACCCCTGGTGCACAACAACACATGCTGATCAACATTCCTATAAAGTTATTTAACTCTAGGTCAAATACTTTTTGAGACACATGCGACACAAATTGAAAATTTGAAATTTTTACTAAGTTAAGGGCAATAATTTTGATTAAGCAGAATCAATCCTAAAGCAAAAAATCAGGTGAGGTGCACATTCCTGTAAAGTTTCTTGATCCTAGGTCAAATACTTTTTGAGCTACTTGTGACACAAGTTAAAAATGACAAATTTTTACTAAGTCAAGGGCAATAACTCATCAAATACTGAATATCTTCATAAGCAAACCCCAGGTGCATAACTACACATGCTGACCAACATTTCTATTAAGTGTCATGACTCTAGGTCAAATACTTTTTGAGCTACGCACAAAACTTGAAACTTGCAATTGCCATAACTCTGACCAAATAAACATCACGTGCACAGCTTCACATCCTGAGCAACATTTCTGTAAAATTTCTTAATCCTAGGTCAAATACTTTTTGAGCTACGTGCAACAAAAGTTGAAAATGGCAAATTTTTACTAAGTCAAGGGCAATCACTCTACAAATACTGAATAAATCTACAGGCAAACACCTATGTGCACAACTATACATGCTGAGCAATATTCCTATAAAGTTTCATAACTCTAGGTCAAATACTTTTTGAGCTACATTTGTACGTGCAACACAAAAAGAACAGACTAAATGGACAGACAAGGGTTAATCTAAATGCCCCCCATTATTGTGGAGGCACAAAAATGTAATAGTATTGAAAAGCAAATGAATAGAATGCCTACAAATTTAATTCACTATTTGGTACGATTTTGTCGAATTTCACAAACAAGTGTTTAAATAAACAATGATCCATAGATCTACTTGAATTTGCTGACCTTAAATCTTTGTCAGTCCGAGTGGGGCAAGTTGTTATGGGTGAATCTTTATCAATTCTTCATTACTGTTATTATGTGGCGAATCTTTAACTATTCTTCATAACAGTCTAACGAATTATGGTGGTTTCCCCGAACTACCTGTTTGGCGAACTTAATTTATGAAGAGGTGCGAAAGTGGTTTCGTCGATCTTATGTTATATAGTAATTAAAGGCAAAGTAGACATGGTTTATATATATAAAGTTTTTTAATCATCAATATTTTGTTATAAATTTTAAAACATTATTTGTTTTTTCAGGTTTTACTTATATACGTGTATATATTTCTCTGATGTTGTTCTTTTGTATTGTGTAAAGCTTTTATGTAAATATTACTATTGTACTAAAGTAAATAATAAATAATAGGTTTAAATTTTCAATATCTTGTCTTTAATTGCATGAATTTAATGTCAACTCAAAGTCGGTACGCAAACATTTATGTAAATTAAAAGTCGAAAAGAGGCAAAAGTCTGTCAAAATGCTTGATAGGGTTACCTCCTCCTGTCTACAGAATGGGGGAATGATGGTGGAGAACTACGATAATTGGCGTGCCCATTATACAACAGATATTTCGCCGAAACCACTACCTGTTTTACTATATAAGATCAGTTTGCCAAACCGGTAGTGCGACGAAACTACTCTCACCCCAGTCTAACAATACATTTGTAAACATGGGGCATCATGTCTGTGTAGTCAAAATATATTGACGTGCCAAAGCTTGATTCTGAGATATTTTCGTTCTGGGGCAGAATCTCGCTTTAACGTCAAAACCAAAAGGAGACCTTTATGTGGTGAAACGTGAATTTCGATGTAAATGTGAAAATGCAGACAATTTAAACTAAGAATTTATTCAACAATACAATTTTAAGGAATAAACAGCACAAAAAGTGCCAGACTATCAACTTAGAAGAAAGTAAACCACGTTAGTTTCATTTCACCGTCTCATTTGTGTACCAACGCCGCCATATTGTGATGATGCTACAGTAATGTAACATGTACGCTAAAAATCGATATTGTTCGGTACCGTGCGTGTTGTTTCCTTTTATTTATTTTTTTGCGTGGCTAAAAAAACATGAAAAACTATTTAACAATGTTAATTATTATTTTTTAATGTTGTTATTATTAATTTTATTTATTGCTACATTAAAAAAATCGCCAGGAAGTAATCTTTAAATATTTTTCTAATTGATTGAAATCTTTAAAATGATGCGGATTTAGTCCTATTTTTTATAAGCATGTTTATTAAAGGATAAACAAATACTGTATTTCATTAAAATGTCTATTGTAACAACTCTGTAGTATTATCTGTTAGTATAATCGAGGATTTATGTAATATATAAATCACTCGTATAATTATGTTAGTCACAATTTGCTGCGACTCCTTGCCTAGGAAAGTTTTGTTAACGTGCATTACAGTACGCTATGAAAGTTGTTTTTTAATTCAAATGGTAAATTCTTGCGTTATTTTTTCATTCCTCAACAGTTTTCAGAAAAATAAAACTCGTTACTCCGAGCGCCTATTTTTCGTTTGTCTGTATCTGAAAGAACCTGTGTACATGTACCATTTATCCGTGTAATCATAGCATGCCGTATTGGCTTGGCTATTGGGTGTTGTTTAAGCGATGTTCCAGAAAAGTTTTTGTCCCGGTAAAGAAAATATATTCAACGTAATATTTATTTTTAAAATGTGTCAAATTTTCAACAACGCCGACACCGGTACGCTGGCCAATATACACTTCAGAAATGTTGACACTATTAATAATTGATGCGCAGTCCTGTTAATTCCTTACTTAATTTCTTTGTGTCAACTTAAAATTTATAAGATTAAGTTTTAAATAAATAAATTTTATTTATAGATAAGTATTTAAATTGGAGCCGTGATTCCTTTCCGGAATCAGTTAAACAGTTTTCCATGCCGACACGGTTCAAATTGAAAAGAAAAGTTATTTTTAGATTGTAATTACATGTGTTTATTTTTTCAATTTATAATTATGAATATACTTGATGATTTGTTTTAAAGACGATAATCTTATGCTTCAATTTCTTTCTATAATACATTTATGAAAATTGTTCAAACGATGGTAAGAATTTAAATGTGTTACGGTCCCGAGTTTCCTCAGTACAGTTTCCCGGCTTACAAATACGCTCTGAATTTACGCAAGATATGCCAACTTTTTAACTTTTGAGTTGTGACATTTAATTATTAGGAACTATTTTCTGGTTTTCTATCTAAATTTACAAGAAGGTTAAAATCTTAATTTTCGTTCTATATCAAAAACTAAAAAAAAAATATTGAAAAAAAAACCTGATGAGTCGCCGTGATTTCTAACCGTCTTTGTAAGTTCGTTTTTCAAAGCAACACCTTTTATATTTAGGGCAGTAACAATCTGTATCATATTATTGTTTAAAATGAGTAAACTTGTTGCATAAACCTTAAATCTTACAAGATTGGACAAGAATCAAAGAAATCACAGACACTTTGGGTGTGTACAAAGCTCAAAACGCCTTTAAAATCCAAATAAAATGTATATTTGTCAACGCTGGGGAGCCACGTTTGAATTTGTCGAAAGAGTTTGTAAATAGAGTAAAACGGCGATAATCTCGGTGTTTATTTTGACGTTGAAGTTTAAAATTGACCATCATTGTGAATAATTATATCCTCTGTGTCAATGGGACAAAGGATTATGTGAAAATATTGGAAACAGAATGAAATACACGATGTTTTGAGACGGTAGGTGTGCAGATTTTTTCCGGCGGACATTTTTATCTTGTGTTTTATTATAGACGTTGAAATATAAAAAAAAAATTCAAAACGGCTTATATTATAAATATGATCAGTACATGTGCTGGGATTGACAAATAAACATTTTTTTTTTTGATTTTAAAGGCGTTTTGAGCTCCACACACCAAGTGCCTGTGAAAGAAATAAGTGGCGCAGCGTTTTGTTAAATAACCGTGTTGATTGTTCAAATCGCACTTCGCCTGGCATGCATGCATTTTATAAAAGAAAATAATTTCTAAGACGGCAGAAAAGTGAAATGTGTTAAATAAATCTTTACTGTATACCAACATTATGAAAGTCTTTTGCAAACCAAAAAGCAACAACAACAAAAAAAATGAAGCAGGCACCTATTTCATGAAATAAATTTCCGAGTATTTTTTCTCTGTTACCACGGTCATCATACCTACGTGTGTGTGATTTTCTTTCTAAAAACATCTTCAGAAAGCTTTTTGGAGTAAACTATCCAGAATTATGGACTTGCGTGGATAGAAATTAAAAAAAGAAGGAAAAAAAGAAGAAGAAGTTTACATTCCAATGTTTTTTTCGCACATACATGTAGAGGCACCGCGTTTGACATTTATTCGTTTTATTATTGATAAAAAATATTTTGAACATTGAAAGTATCGTTAAGTAGTTTTCCTCTAGTTAATCAACCTGCGTTTAATAGTTAATCAACCTGATTATAAATAACAGACTGTCAAAATCCTTAGAATGGTGTCTTTTCGTAGTCACTATATGGCACTAGGAAAACGTTATATGTTATTTTGGTTTTGGAGTGATATATGTGGATATATTACCTGTTAAGATTTTATATCACCCGAGCCGTTAGGCGAGGGTGATATTTTATCTTGGCAGGTAATATATCCACATATATCACTCCAAAACCAAAATAATAATTTTATTACCCTTCCCCTGCCGAGTTTAGACGATTTTTTAAAAAATCATTGCTGTTTCAAATTTAACGTCGAAATAAGATTCCCTTCAGGGTACCTCTTCGTCACAACATGACGTCACATAAATACATGACGTATTTTTCCCGTACCTAACGAATGTAAACAAGAGAAAAGGAGTAGTCTATTGAACGCATTTTTTGTAATTAATATCAAGCTTTCACGAGGTCATATTTGTTTTCGATACTGATGGAAATATGTATAATTACTCTACTTTGGTAAATATTTATCATTTGACAATTAAAAAGTGCTTTTAAATCGGAATTTACACCGCGTAAAATCGAACTGTACGCGCATCACCTCAGCGCATATTGTTTACAACGTTGGGTACCAAACGGGGAAATTTAGTGTGTATATTACCCGTCTGGCTCGGTTATATCAATTTCTTTCGGGTGATCAATATCCAATCAAAAAGGCGGAAAAAATCTGGAAGGGTAATAAACATTGCTCTTTAAACATATAAACCTCATGTTTCAGCTCTTAACATATCCCTATATTCATCATAATCGTGGGAAAAAAATCTATAGATACCAATACGTTCCATCTCCTATATTTACTTGGAAAGCTGAACAATATATTTTTTTATAAACAAGAAACGGTTTAGTGAGAAGTCCGTTTACAGAGTAGCTATGATGATTCTGATATTTCTAAGAACGCTCTGACAATAACGAATAAGTTGTGCATCTGCTCCAATAAAATAATATTTTCATCCTATCATAATTATTAATTTTTGCATAAATAAATGTCTTTTAAAATATAACATTAAACTTGATATTTTACTAAGAGTGTTTCGTCGTTTCTCAGTAACGCAGTACCGCATACACACCAGTGTAGTTATCAACAGTGTATTTGTCACGTGACATTAGCGGCGATGTCTTTATTTTGATGGTGCATGTGTTTACTTTTCTATCAAAATCTTTATGTTAGGAATATTTTCACAAATAAAACATGAAATTGATGTAGAAATGAATAATCTTTAAAGGTATCGTAACAAATTTATTCAAATATGAATTCTAATACGATTTTACACGGTCCAAAGCTTGCGCTCAAAATCCCGGCGCAAATTTCACCACAGAAAAGGTACTTTTTATGTTGTACGTAGAGGCGAGATATTGCCCAGACACGAAAATAGCACAATATCTCGTCGCGCAGTACAATTAGTTGGACTACATGTCTGTGATAACGCCAATTTTAAACAAGTTTGTCAAAATTTCAGATTAAAGAAACATCCATCATTATTCTTCTTAATCATTTCATTTTCATGAAAAACATTCATATGACAATCAAATGTGATTAATCTGTATGACAATATTAGACAATTTGGAGATATGAAAAAAATGTCCGAAATGTGTCAATATCCGAAAAAGAAGTAATTCTTCTATATTGAAATCAGAAAATGCGGTCAACACACTGATTTTCTTGGATTATAAATAACGTTACCTCGTCATTTTTGATAGGTTGTCCAGAATTAACTTTTTCGATATAATTTTTCTTTACAAGATTGATTTTTTGGCCGAAAACGTGAATCCCGCCGGAAGAAATTTTCGGCGAGCTTGATTAAAAATAGAAAGAACAATGTTCGAAAAACTTAACCTGTTTACTGCAGCATGCGTTACAGGAATCTACCATATCAGTATGATCCATATCATTTGGTGTATTTCTTTTTCTTTCCTTTTGTTTGTATGTTATCGTCGTAATTTATTATGCAGTGATTATACATTGGGATCATGTATGATGTCATTTCTATATGCTCAATGCTACTCAAATTATTATTAATCGAGCACGATGGTCTGTTTTAACATTATGCCGAATTATTTAGTCAAATTACAGAATTATTACACGTTCTAAAGATAAGTGTCTTCTGTTGTTTCTCTGACTCCGAGGAATCACCCGTTTTCCATATTTATATTGAAATACACATCTAGCGTGGTGCATATTAGGTTGAAGAGCTTGTGCACGACATGAATTTGTTGTGGTACTTTTATAGTTCTTTCTATTTGACTTTTTTCTTGGACAGATAATCAAGCATCAACATACCATCGTCGATTCATACAGGTAAACTGAGGCCATAACCTTCCAGCTAATGGAACAGTATTTGCATTCTTTTGCGGGGTTGAACCAGGGTGCTTCGATTGGTAAGGTTGTTGTTTGGCCTTTGGGATAATGATGGACGCCCGTTTCAGCCATATTCAAAGACGTCTACAGAAAGTTAGCAAAGTCTGCACGTAAATGGTTCACATAAGCACACGAAATAGGCAACCGTCTGTGCTTTTGATCAATTGTACCCTACTGTCCTGGGGCCATTTTAATGCGATCTTCAATAAGTATGGAATGTACCCTTTCCTGTTGAATTTTCAATGAACTGTCTATATTATGCTGAATTATTTAGTCACATTACATAATTATTGCATGTTCTAAAGATATGTGTTTTCTGATGTTTCTCTGTCTTCGAGGGATCACCTTTTTCCAAATGTACGTTTTTTCTACATGTAAGTTGGTTTGTATGTTATTTTGAATATTATTAATATGCCCATTCATAAGGCAATGTTTATGACACACTCGGTTGTGGGGTTCACCTTCCTTGTCTGATTTGTCGAAATTATTAAAGATATAAACTGGTCATATACATATTTTAAGAAAATACGTGCCGGTGTTGTAAATATTCATGACTTGGTAGCCATTTTGAAAAGTTTGCGCAACGATTTTTATCGCTTGAACCTAGTGTGCAACCACTTCACGTCTTGTCCCTTGTATAGGTCGAACATGTCTATTCGTCATTGGTGCGAATCTGGAGATATTTGGCAAAAAGTATAAACCAAGTCATGGAGTCGACCGATCAGCCTTAAAAAAGTCTGTATTCTTAGATTTTAAGTCTTTGGTATTGACTTACCAGTTTTTCAATTTTTATACTAAAGTAGTCATGCTTAAATTGTGAGATTATTGAATTAAAATTTTGTTATTTGTGATATATCAGGTATCTTGTTAAACTTTGACACTGTTTAATGTATATATAAATTTCTTTGTGGTGATTGAAATGTAATTAAAATGTTTATAAAATATGGAGAAAAAAGTTCAACAAGGTAGAGTATCATACAATGGGCCCCAACACATCCCGACAACACCGGACCAACAGCAATGAACTAAATACCATAATTTATATAAATGAGGTAGCATTCTTAAGTCTAGTTTAAACATATTATATTGCGTCACATACATGCCAAATATTATACGAAAGATCAGTATATAACAAACAGCAAATGGGTTGTGCAACAAGTTCTAGATACATTATATTATCTAAACCCTTCCCAGAACGTCGACTTGACTGTAACATAATCATGACTTTTTCTAAGTAAAATGGCAAGTGGCTTTAGCAAAATGAACAAAATCGTTGAAAGAGCAGTGATTCAATATTTGCAAGCATAAGATTGGTCTAGGATCTAAGTTTAGATATGATAGCATCACTAGGGAATTAGGCCCCGGAATTTTGAACGTGACAGGCAAATTCTTCAAGGATGTCGCCAATCCTCGGTCTGTCAGTGTCGCACCACAATGAGTGGCCAATAAAGACCGTGATATGCTGATATGCTGATATGGCTGACAAGCAAGTTACAAAGAAACATAAAGAGTGATCCCTCGGAGTCAGAGAAACAACAGACAACACATATCTTTAGAACATGCAATAATTCTGTAATGTGATTAAATAATTCAGCACAATATAGACAGTTCATTGATCATTTTAACAAGAAAGGGTACATTCCATACTTATTGAAGATCGCAATAAAAGGCTCTAGGACAGTAGGGTACAAATGATCAAAAGCACAGACAGTGGCCTATTTCGCGTGCTTATGTGAACCTTTTACGTGCCACACTTTGCTTACTTTCTGTAGACGCTGAAACCTGCGTCCATTATTATCCCAAAGGCCAAACAACAACCTAATTAGTTCAGAAAAACGGGTGATCCCTCGGAGTCAGAGAAACAACAGATGACACTTATCTTTATAACGTGCAATTATTCTCGGCAACCATTTCACGTCCTGTCCCTTGCTATAAAAAAGTTTCATAAATTGTTTCTTAAGTTTTATCTCGGCCAAAATGCTCTGATATGAAATTTTTATGTAATTCTACAAAAACGTGACATCTTATTCATCCGCGGCCAACAACTAATGCTTAATGTGTGTTGTTTTTTTTGTGCTGAAAATATTTCTTGTACAAAATAACATCTCTAATTAATAAAAGGATAAAAATGCGGGTATCAGAGTGATATTGAGAAATTGCTTCCTAACTTCGACAAGATATTTCAAATGTCTGCACACTAAATAATGTTTAAAGTGACGGACTAAATAGAGAACAGCAGCAAATTCTCTCATTTTTCTGTAATAGTTAATTTCTGAGCATTCGTATACGCTATATACCAACTTCACGGCCATTTTTGTATTTGAGAAAAAAACGATGCAGTACCATAACAAGGAGCAGGGCATGAAACGGTTGCACACCTGGTTCAATCGAGAGAAATGGTTGCAAACTTGACAAAATGGAGACCGAGTCATGAAAATTTTGACGCCTGCCGACAAGTAAGTGGATTTCACTCGGTTTTAGAGTTAGTTTCCTAACTCCTGATTGAAGATATAGACTGGACATGTACATATTTTGAGATTTGACGAATGACTTTTTGGTTGGTTTTTCTACTCGTACATTTAACAACATATGTAACCTTTGAAGTTTATCCAACAAGACATGCACACTTTTCTCACTAAGGAAATGCATGAGTCTAATGTATGATTTAGTTTTCAATTTTATTAATCCAAAACTAATATTTGAGATAATAAAATGTTATTAGAATCTAAGTCAACGAAGCCAACTATTGTCAATAAGAAATAGCAGCCTCGGTAAACGCAGACGTTAAGGAATTTTGTTTGCATGTTTTTATCTAACATATTATTTTGTCAAGCAAAATTTTTATTTGTCAAATGAAAAACTGACATAAAATGAAAATTTTGTTATACCTTAAAAAGCTCAAACAAACCGAGCCTGCAACATTTTCAATTGTGCCATCTTGGGCGTTGTTTAAGATGTGTATGACTTTTCGATTTTCCATAAATTAGAAATATTTCTAAGTAAAAAAGGTTCTGAGATGCTCGCAATTCCAGAGAGCGACATCCACAATTTTCCACAAAAAAGACCTCTAATGGTATAAGAACCAATGGGTTCATAGGCAGCAACCTTGTATTACCAGCCTAAAGAAACAACCATATTGGCAAGGATCATGGACTTTGTCCTTAACTTATAACAGCTTATCAGCAACAACTACTACAACACATACGTTTATTTACAATCAGGTCACATGCATGCAACATAATGATCAAAAAGGTTTTTTTATTTTTCTAAGTGTGGGCATTTTAATTATATTTTCAAAATATATCCCGTCCGATAGAATGCCTATAGCTATAATGGCAGTACTATAAGCAACAGGCGGGGACAGTAGTTTTCGTATGAAACAATTTAACAAGATACAATGAGTAAAATTAGCAGTACTTAGGACCATGGACTTTGTCTTTAACACGTTGTCAATTTCTTTGATGTATAGACTACTTTCTCGATTTGTTTTGTTTGTCCTGTAGGAATTGTGCCGCTACGCCACCAACTTCAGCAAGAATGATAAAATCAAAAAGTTCTCTCGAAGTGGTTTTCTTTTTAGATAATATATCTTTTAAATATCAACAATTGTCTTAAGAACTTTATAAAGTGCCGTTTTATTTATTTTATAACATTTCTACAACTGTAAACTTTTAGGTTGCCAGATCGCTGGAAAACAAAAACGTTTCCGAGTGTGATTATTTCTTTTTATGTAACTTTAAAATAACAAGATACATGTATGTCTTTATACTTATTCTCACTTAAGTACGACATTCCATGGTTTCAATATCTTATGGCAATAGACAATTGGTTGAAATATATAAGCGCGAACATTCCTCCTGTTAAATTCTTTAACAATTGGTACTGTATCTATGATTTTATTTCAGCGCAAGTTTAATAGCTTCAGGGGGTCGAACGTATAGCGGTGCGATACTCCTTTAAGCGAGGTGAATTCATGCGATACGCCCTAATGGCGGACGGGAGCGAAAACGAAAGTGGGTATGAGCATGTTTTTTCCCCAAATATTTGTTGTCTATTGTTGTTTTTTTGAAGAATAGCATTGTGCATGCTGATAAGAACTTATAATTGTGCATGATTGTCAAAATAAAATACATGTGTACTAAATTTTATGGAATTGAGGAAGTTATTGAGGTATTTGTTGCTGCAAATTCAACCGTCAACCTTATATGCACATGCAAACGATTACTGTATCAGTCGTTTTAAATAGAGATATTCGATTAGTTTAACTCCCAACATGTTTATTTTTGAAAACAAAACGATATACAAGAGTAGTTTTCCATATCTATCCGAAAATATATAAAATATTTCCAGTTTTCTTACTGTACGCCTAATATTTGGTCCGATAAACCAACTGTACGCATAAATGTTGGTTTTTCTGTAGCAACTTCCTCATTACAGTACATTCTTATTCAATTTTGATGAAATATAAAGTTTTGAGTTTGCATGTTAATCATATGTAAACCACAGTGTCAATTAAAACAACAGTGTCAATTAATGTTTTATACTATGATATAGTTAATTAAAATATTCTTTTCTCACAAAGGTTTATTATTAAAATGAGGTAAGTTATGCACAGAAATTTGAAATTCTATCAAATAATCAATAGTCACGATAATATTCGTTTTGTTTCTTCCATTTATTTTTTTGCAATGGAACTTGAAATTTATATAAAAAATATACTGGTTTGATTTCCTCTATGCATTGGATGTTATATATTATATACAGAGCACATCATTGTATTTCAGTAATTCTGATGTTTGTCATTAGCTCTGTCGCTTTGAATATATAACTATACTACTCCATAACCAGTGTATACCAAACAGCTTTGTGTATTTGCTTATGAAAGCTTTCATACTTTTAGTGATTTAACATATCTGCCAGTAGTTTTACTTTTAAAACTAGGCTTTCACTGCCACATTTAATGTATAGCATTTCCCCTCTTTTTTGTAAATATTCATTTCCACTAGGAGTTACTCTTATTGTAAAAGCAAGTGTACCAAGAGATTTGTACTGTTACAGGCCAACAGCACTTTTTTAACAGTATAAAATATGGGCAAGTGTTTTTTTTTATGTAAATAAAAGTATTATAGATTACAGTATCTGTTCGGGAAATAAAATAAATAACACACAAGCGTTTGTGAGTAACAGTAAAAATATCAACCCTCCTAAAAATACTGTTTCCCTTGGCTAACACCTTGGCTAAACAGTATTTTCCTTGGGATGATATTTTAACTGTAACCCACAAACCCATGTGTTATTTATATACTACTCCATAAGCAGTGTGACTCAATCAATATTATATACTCAATAGCTTTTTGTTGATTTGCACATGTGTCAGCATTTGTACTTGTTGTACTTTACCTATCTGGCAGTAGTTTTGTTTGTTAATTTGTAATGTTTGAATTGCTCTTCAACATTTACAACTGTGTATTTGCACATGTGAGCATCAGCTGTTTATAAGAGAGACACTGAGCTGTTTGGTGTCCAATGACTGACTGAATTTTGAAATTGTAGTTTTGTGTTTTTTCCTGACATGCCACAATTATGTGCACTACAAAAATAGCCAGTTCTAAGCAACCTTTTAGAAAAGAATTTTACCACCTAAAGATTTTTACCACCTGTTTCTCAGTCTCTATCTCTAGAACAGCAGTGAAATGTACTTTCACTGTATTTTATAGGTTGTTTGAAATGTTCAATTCTATTTATAATATGAAAAAATATCAGTTTGACAGCAGCATGTACAAAAGATCTTAGAACCTCGTGAAGAAAAAAGCCCTTATATCACATATTAACAGCTATTTTTCTGAAATGTTCTGCTTTGGAAGTGAGTTAATTTATACAAGATTTCTTAATTTGTTTGTTAAATTCATTCTTACATATTTTGGTCAAATTCCTACTTTTTATCTAAGATCTTAGAGTAAAGGTTACCTTTTTCCAACTCCTAATTATCACAGGATAATAATATTAATTATTCAAATAAAGTTCAAACACTTATATAGATGGTTATACAAAACTTTTATTTCAAGTAAATCTTTAAGGAAAGAAGAAGATTTTAGAATTCCGGAAATGGGCACATATATGGTAGATATCTTAGTATAATCATAGGAAAACATGCACAGCAGATGTGATAATGAAAATTATCGAACCTTTATCAGCGTACAGTTATTTTATCGCACCAAAATCCAACGTACACTTCAATATTATGACAAGTAAGCGTCTATGTATATCGGAGCACAAAGGTACTTGCTATGCAACTCAATTATGATTACTCTTATAGAATAAAGAAGAAAAAGAAATTAACTATATTAATATTAGCTTGCATTAAGCGATTTGATGTTATTCACCGACCCAAAATTAGTTGCCGTCAGTTTACCTTCAACTTTTTTAATTATGAAATTCGGCCTCTGTAATTTTGATGAAATGTGTGTCGGTCCTATCTTCACATCCTTAAAACAAAATATGCAATTGTAATCCAAGATTTATGAAATACTTAATAAAAAATACTCACTGTGACGTGTGTTTACACGGGTAAATCCGCCATTAGGGCGTATCGCATGAAATCACCTCGCTTAAAGGAGTATCGCACCGCTATACGTTCGACCCCCTGTAGCTTATTGGTTTGACTTTGCTAGTGACAATTTAAGCGCTTTTGCATGGAAGGAGTAAGAAAACAGAATCTCTTCAACTTAATCTAAGTATGTTTCATTGCAAGTATTTTCTTACAAAGAACAGTGTTGAACAGTAAATATGTTATTTTCGTCATTCTATAGATTTTGCTATACAAAGCTGTTTTTATATTGCGAAAATTAATTAAAATCAAATTCTAATTGCTTGTCTTCAAAGTCGATATCTTTACGATTCTTAATTGCCAAGCAATGTTAATCATTAAACATGGTAACGTATTAATGGTTTATTGAATAGATATATTCAGCATACGATTAAGAGTATTTGCGTAACCATATTTTTTAAGGATTTCACGTTAATTTGTATTTTACAAGCGTGAATTTAACAAAACTATTAACGAGGCCCTTAAAAACCATGCGTTTGACAATATGTTTACAATAATATCAATGTTATTGTACTAGTTCTTGATATATCTTGAGTGTATATTTGTCTTGCTTATATTTTATTGCTTATTCTTTAAACTATTCAACAATTTCTCATCAAACAGAAATGTTCAGCAGTTATGAGCCTACCATTTACGAGACTCATAAAGAAGGCCGCCATCTGGTTTACAATTAACAAAACAAGAGCCCGGTTTGAGCCGGGTGATGCCACCCGAATAGGTTTTGGACACAGGAAAGTACACCTCTTGTAGTTTCAGAGTTCTGTCCCTGGAAAAAGTTCAAAGTGCAATAATTCCAAAATGAGGCAAGACAGAGTTACTGTTCTTTGCACTGCACTTCTTATCAATGTGATCTATCAACCTACAAAGTTTCTTGTTGATATCTCTAATGGTTTCCGAGTTATGTCCCGGACAACTTCAAAAAGTAAAAATAAACAAAGGGCAATAACTCCAGAATTAGGCACGACAGAGTTATGATTCTTGTGCACTGCACATCTACCCATTGAGATATATCTACCAAAGTTTCATGTTGATATCTCTTATAGTTTTACAGCTATGTCCTGGACACGATTTTTCTAAAAGGGGAGATAATTCAAAAATGAGGCTTAACAGAGTTATGGTTCTTTTGCACTGCAATTCTACTCAATGAGATCTATCTACTTACAATGTTTCATCTTGATATCTTTTATAGTTTTAGAGTTATGTTCCGGACAAAGTTCAAAGTGTTAAAATAAACAAAGGGCAATAACTCCAAAATTAGGACAAAAAGAGTTATTGTTCTTATGCACTGCACATCTACCCATCGAGATCTATTCACCTACAAAATTTCATGTTGATATCTCTTATAGAGTTATGTCCCGGACAAGACTTTTCTATAAGGGGAGATAATTCAAAAACCGGGCAAAATAGAGTTATGGTTCTTTGACACTGCACTCCCCCACAATGCCCTCCACCACTGTATGAAGTTTAAACAAATTATCTCCAAAGGTTTTCAAGTTATGCTCCGGACAGACAACGGACGGACAGACGGACGGACGTTCCAACATTTTGGGTTTAGGGGCTATTTTCTTTGTTATTTTCTTTGTTTTCTTAAGGGTTACTAGCCCATAAACCCTTTGATCACGGAATGAACCTATTGTTCTCTTTTGTTCTCTTTACTGTTATATAGCCCCTAAACCCAAAATGTTTGCTCGGACAGACGGACAAGGCGCCGACTATATGCTCCCCCGAAATTTTTCGGGGAGCATAAAAACTGGTTCCCGAGTTTTAAAGAATATTTTCGATGCGGATACCACGGCGAAATAGTCAATAAGTGTGGTACCCGTATTAGCCAAAAGTCTCTATTCATCGAATCGGGAACTAGTGTTTTTAATTGAAAATTGTACACTAGTCAACGCACTTCCGTTGCGTTAAAACATGGCGGCTGCGAAACCTTGTAGTATTTTATATACAAACTATAAAAAATTTTTTTGAAAGAAATTATAATCATAGAAGGTGCCTATGATTTCAGATACATAGTTTACATAGATTCATTTTAATAGAATGGGATATGATTATTCATGTATAATGAATATAAAGTATAAAATACATGTATTTTACTTTATCTAGATACCTTATATCAGTTTAAAAATATAATATACAATGTTTTTGGGATATTTCACTCATTTTTTTACTATTTTCAGTTCACTTGTGTAAATATTGTTAATATGGCACACTCTTGCTAAAAATATCTTCTCGATTTAATAAATAAATATAAGTTAATCTTAAATAATTATAAATATATTATTCAAAGTACATGTATTAACATTTCTGAATGTCAATCCATAGCATCTGGAGATTGGGTCACTTACGGGACAATTGAAAAATCATTTACGAGTTTTTAATAAATTGTCAATATATGAGATGACGTAAATTATTTCACATTTGACAGTTGAATAATAAATCAAGAATTTGTCAGTAACAGCACATTTTCTAACTTGGCCATTGTATAGATCTGTGGATTTTGTAACGGAAGCATGATCGGTATAAAATGCATTTCCACGTGTTGTTTTTTTTAAAAAGAAATAGTTTGTGTACTTTTAATAATTGATTTGCATTCACAGATGTTCGTATAGTTAGACGATAGGCAGTTTATTCTAAGAGATCAATTAAAATCGTCATACCAAATGCGCAAACTTTAAAACCATTGTCTCGAAAATGAAGATTTTTTTTCTGGTTCTATAAAACCTGTCATAGGTAAAAATCAAGGACATATGAACTGGTAATATTTTACATTTAACATGTCGAGAAACTATTAAATTTTATTTTGAAATGGAATAGAATTTAAATATACAAGACAGTTCATTTTTCAATTCTAGAAATCATGAAGAACTGAGAATGAGTGTTTAAAACTTATTTTAGAGTCGTTTTAATTTCTTTTATAAACTTCTTCAACACTTAAAGTTTAGGCCATAGGGTGGTTATGCCGCCTACTTCACGCCGCTAGGCCGCAAGATCACGCCGCTAGGTCGCCAACTTCACACATTTACCAAAATAGACTTGCATACATATTTAGTATCATTCGGGTAATTACTGAAATCAAAATTTATAGGTCACCTTTCGGTAGATAACCTTATGGTAACATGCCCGGGGTCCGTACTCTCAGTGCCTGATTATTCTCATTCCTTTGATGTATACTTTAATACGAATTGTGACCTTGACCTAGAGCTGAGAAACCTCAAACTGACACCCTGCCCCGCACATCGTCTCATTATGGTTATTATATCGCTCAAGTACTTTTCAGGTCATGATATACACAGCGAACATGAAATTGCTAGCCGGCGGACGGATGACCAAGTGCGTAACATTATTTCAGACCTATAACAAATCAAAATGCTTGCTTCTTTCGAATTTTTAATCAAGCAAGCAACAGCAGTAAAATGCATTGTATGTATTTGAAAATAATATTTCCAATTCTGCCTGAATATGTTTATATGTGGAATAGTCTGCCAACCATCATGATAATAATGACTGTCACTGCACATTGCTTAATCTGCTGCTGTGATGAACCTAAAACAGTGAAACAAAAAGTAGGGTAAGTTCTGATAGAAATATTAAAAGCTTCAATTGAGAGAAAAAGTAAAATGCATGTACAGCAAGGCTGATATGGTAGTTCAGTGGTATATGAAATCAAGAATATTATGATGTAAATAAAATACCTAAGGGAAGATTTTAATTCCATCCGCTTTGATTTTGACCAGCAGTTAAACAATGTTTATTATTTCAAAATATTATGCTTTTATTTTTACAACTTTTAACATCATAGGAGGTAATAAGTCACATAAGGGATTAGAAAGAACGAATACGTGAGAATAAGGACATTAATTGAAGTGCATATACTATTGAAGCAATTTTATTTCACTTGCTTATCACCATACACACTTACTTTCGAAGAGATAGAGGTATTCTAGTCCGACATTGGGTGGTCCTATTACCCTGAATGAAATTGTTGTTGTTTTTTTAATCGTATCTTTGACACCACGAGAGAACCGTTCATCGTGATTCGAGCTCTCCATATCACCGAAATACCGTTTATCGTGGCTGGGTGCGGAGATTATCTCCAGATAGTCACTGCGTGAAGACTTGTTATTCACACTCCTCCTTTCTCTTTCCGGACAGGTCTACAATTACAAATTTATGATAGTAAAAATCGTTCCTCCTTAAGAAGTATTATAATGGCAAAACTTTGAACTGCATGTTATGGTAAAGTCATTCTACCCATGTTGGACTGATATACGAAAACAAAAAACAAAACTTGTTTGATTAACACAAAAAGCACAAATGCCTCCGACTCAAATTATTGTCAGTAACTAATTTTCAACAGAAGTTACCCATTCACTCAGTTATGGATGGAAAAATTGCTAAAAAAAACTGAAAAATTGTAAACACAGTTATATAACTTGACAATTATGACAATCTTATTAAAATCAGTACTTTATTAACGGTACGCATTATGTACAAGAAATGACTTAAGTAGATGTGAACTTAAGTCAGATTGCAGTAATGACCTTTTGTTATATATATACATATGTAAATGCAAGACATTGACCTTGAATATTCCACCCAAACTTAAAGGAGCATGTTCCTTCCAAATATGAGATATTTGTAAAATAATATACAACGGCCGTATTAAAAAAGTGTAAAAAAATCTATTGTTATCAAAGGTGACCTTGGCCTATGTGACTCCCAACACTGGACCAGCCAAGTTATGTTCCTTCAAACTATGAAAAACATCAGTTAATATATAAAGTCTGTGTAAGCAAATGATTATAAATCTATTTTTGGCACCATTACCCACTGACTCCTTACTCAATCCAAAGGAAGGGAAGAAGAACATGCGAGTTATCTTCCCACTAAATATGAAAAACATCAGTCAATAAATAAAGGCAGTATAAGCAAAAGTGTAGAAATCTATTATTGGCGCCCTTAAACTTGTCCCACATACCCCTTACTCAATCTAAAGGAAGAAGCAAGTCATCTTCCGACTAAATATGAGAGACATCTGTCAAAAGATAAAGGCTGTATGAGCAAAAGTGTAAACATCTTTTTTAGCACTGGTGACCTTGACCAACTGACCCCTAACTCCATCCAAAGGTTTATTAGATTTATTTTCCTACCAAATATTAAAGACATCGGTCAAAAGATAAAGGTAACACCTGTCAAAGTGAAAAAAGCTATTAATCGCAATGGTGACCTTGACATTGACCAAAATGATCCCAAACAAAATTTGAAAGAAGAGGACCTTCCTAGGCATCTTTGTATGGAACATGAAAGACATCAATTTAAAAACAAAGTTTGTATGAGCAAAAATGATATTTTAGACCAGTTACCTTGACCTTAATCCTAATGACACCTAACTCCACAAAATATCAGAGGACATATCCACCTACCAAATATGGAAGAAATGATTAAATAAAGGAAGTAATTAGGAGAAATCTATCTAAGATAAATCCAACTTGCCAGAATAAATTAACCACGCCAGACCTATTTTCAAAGTGATAAATAGGGAAAATACTTGGAAAATCAATCGCACTGTTAGTTAACTTGGCAATTTTATGAACTTCGTATTGATATAAGTTGCAAGAACTTATTTCGCAACAAGTTGTTTTCTCAGATACTTTTTCAGTTACCATCCGGACAAAATGTGGGGCGAACGGACGGACGGAGGCTATTACTATATCCCCCACCACCTTAATCATGGAGGATAACAACCCAGCAAAACAATGCAAAAACAGTTTCCTTCATTCCTATCACATGATGATATGCTTCAAATAAAATAATAAGGCTGCTCTCATTTTGTTTCATTCTCCGGGGATCGCGATTCATTTATCACATACTGAATCGTGAACTGCAAATTTTATTAGTAAAGAGATAATTTGAATAACATGTCATTTTAACTTAGATCTTTTCACCCTAGCAAATCTTTGCTATCCATGCTGGGGTCGAGGGCATCCCATCCATAAATAAGTGGATTATGACATGATTAGTTTAATAATGTACAGTAACATTGTCCCGAAAATAATATGTACTCATACATACCATAGCAAATTGAAAATTGTAGCAATGAGTAAACAAGAGCACAGCATGCTCGTCTTTGAGTTTTGACAAAAATTCTAAGCTAAAAAGGGACATAACTTCAAGAATATCGCTTTCAGAATTATGCTCATTATCTTACAATTACCTATTAGTGTTTAATTTTTTGAGTAATGGGCTATATATAAAGTCGTTGCTCGATGATGACGACGACATAGCCATAATTATAGCTCAACTCCGAAACAGACGAGCTTAAAATTTGTTCATTGTATATATCAGTAAATGATGCCATTATTTCTCATCAATGTACATCTATATACAGAATTTGAAATTCCTGGGTCAATTCAGATTGTTTAAATGTTTCTTTTTGTAGATCCCGGTGATTATAATACTTTTAACCGTTTTTACTAAAATGGGCATGGCAGAGAGCTCATCAAGATACATTTCTACATGTATAGTTTTTAAAGTAAAATCTTCTATAAATTAAAGTTAATGACCGTCAACAAAAAACAACCAAAAATGTAAACCAACACCTTCGCCAACGAATGGGGTTTGACGGTAGCTTTATATTTTATTCGAAAGTGGGTCAAACACATTGTAAAACAATAACATAAGTTATCGCAACCCAACAGAAGTTTAAATGGAAATACTTTCAAATTCAATCTGCATTTTTTTGGGGGGTATATTAACAGAGTACCTACAAAGTCGCATGCTGTACTTCCTGCTGGACATCCTTTAACAGAACACACTATCTCGATCATATCACTGCCAGGAAACCGGAAAGCCATTATATCTGCAACCATCATATGTGTGATATTTTCCGTGGCAAACTGGAAGTCAGACACCAGTTCGGTATTCAAACTGCATCTATTAAATATATTTAATATTAAAACAAGAGCGTCGCAAAATCCGGGCAATATACGCCGTGAGGAATAGCAGATAAATATTCAATAAGGGAAAATGTCAAATTCATGAAATTCAAGTTGTATCTACCTTAAACATATAACAAATGACAAGATACTGTTACTAAGTTTTAAGAGTAGTTATACAAGTTGTCAGCTACCTAGTTCTACATTTGAGCCGTGTCACGACAAAACCAACATAGTGCGTTTGCGACCAGCATGGATCCAGACCAGCCTGCGCCTCCGCGCAGTCTGATCAGGATCCATGCTGTTCGCTATCAGTTTCTCTACTTGTAATAGGGTTTGTAAGCGAACAGCATGGATCCTGATCAGACTGCGCGGATGCGCAAGCTGGTCTGGATCCATGCTGGTCGCAAACCCATTATGTTGGGTTTGTCGTGACGCGGCTCATTTATTTTCCACATAAGTAAAGATAAGCCTTAATATATTTCTGAATCGAAATGTTTCCACATACCTGTGCATGCTCTTATTAACATTTCTGTCAACAAGTTTTAATTTCCTAACAATTACGAACTGACAATGAACTCCTAATTGCATACGTAAGTAAGGGTTACCGTTTCTGCAAAGCATTGTTCAAGATATATTTTAGTTGGGCTTTTACGTCAACTTTACAGTGGAGAAAGACCTCAGGTGCCCTTCCATTTTCCAAGCACGAACAGGCACCTGAGAGGAAACAGACGTTGCATAAGCTAATGGGATAGCTTCCTTACATGAAAGAATCCAAAACCCCTATCGGGACTCAAACCCACAGCGATGAGTCGCAAGTTTGATGTCAACGACCTTGACCACTCGGATACGGACGTCCTACCTAATGGTTCATAGGCATCGACATTATATTGCGTGAAGCGGCAAATACTTTAATTTTTCACATCAACACATTAATTGGATGGTCATGATAATTTATGTTTAATTAGAATTTTATTTGTTTTATTGTAAAAATGATTTAATTAATGCACGTTTAATAAGAACAAGTATTTTATATTATATGATTTATTTTTTAGTATTTCTTCAGCATTCTCATTCTGATCTCCTCGGCTATTACGCTTCAAACAGACTCGTATCCGGAGTATACGGAAAGAGCCGATGCTTCAAATTTTATCTTTAAAAAACTTACCCCATTTGAATTATGTCCATTGAAAACTGAGATCCTAACTCAGTTATGACTCCGGAGTAAGCTGTACAGTTTAAAGGCTGTATAATATATTGTTCTGAAAATGTAAAATATTGTTATCTTAGTAAGAAAAAAGTGTACATTCATAATAAAATTCAATTGTAAATTGTTTCTTTTTAAGTATTTTTGAAGAGGACTACATTTGCTACATTTAACAAAAGAAGAATCTCTATTATAAATATAAAAAAATGATGTTGTCACTAGGATTTTTAGAAATTTTTAGAAACAGTTACCTCGAATTTGACCCTAGCAATACCAAGTGAAGAAATTATAATATCTCATTCATGAATCAAGTTATCGTTCTGGACTGTTCTTTTATTTTTATTAACAGTGACCTTGACTTTGCCCCAAGGGGGTCCAAAAGCATTTCAAAACGAGGTCTTCATATAAATTCGCTTTATACTAAGTTTGATAAGTTATCGTGCGGAAATCATTTTTCTATTATTAGTTACATTGATCTTGACCCTACAGGGTCCAAATGCGACCCCAAGCTAGGTCACTTTATAAGTTTGCTTTATACTAGGTTTGACTATAATGTTTCATTCTTAACCGGAAACCATTTTCCTTTTTTAGTAACAGTGACCTTGACTTTGATCAAAGGGGGTCCAAAAGCAATCTCGAGCGATGTCTCCACATACGTTTGCCAAACATGAAGCGTGGTTATATCATTCCATTCCAAACTCAAGTTATAGTCCGGGAACCATGAAGTGGACCGTCAGAAAGATAGACGTATGGATGGACGTACCGACCGACCGACAAGCTCATTCCTATAGTTCCTTCTAAACTTTGTTTGTGGGGTACAAAACTGTCCATTGTCTAACAAATGAACAGAACCATGATTACCACTATTCTAAGTTTCATGTTGATACCATTCATAGTTTCAAAATCATTCTACTTAATAGGCACTTTTGACAAACATAAGAAGTTTAAAAGTGGCATTACCCCTAAAATATTGCTTTCAGAATTGTGAACCTGTCTTACAAGACTAATCATGATTTTAAAGTTATCTAAGTTTAGAGTTGATACCTTTTAAATTGTCTGATAAATAGACTATATTAAAGTTATCACACAACGACGACGACGACCCAGCGATAAAAATAGTCGAAACAGACGAGTTAATAAGCGAAGTTGGAAAATAAATGGACATTAGATAAACAAAAACTAGAGCTTTCACTACAGGTGATTAATATCCCACCAGGAACATTGACTTTTTGAAAAATAAGTGGTCTGAAGAAAAATTTGAACCCTATAATTTATGAAGTTTCAATTATGTACAAAGAAAAATTCCAATCAATTGCAATCCCAACCATATAAGGTTGCTAAATGCTAAATTTGATTATAATATATCATTCCTAACCTAAGGTATTGTTTGAAAACCATTTTTCTATTTTAAGCAACAGTGACCATTGACCCAAGGGGGGTCCAAATGCAATCGCAACCGGGGTTTCCTCATAAGGTTGCTAAATACAAGGTTTGCTTACAATAAGTAATTTTAAACTAAATGTCATCGTCATCGAAAATCATTTTTTATTTTTAGTAACAGTGACTTTGACCCCAAGGGGGGGGGGGGTCAAAAGCAATACCAGCCGGGGTCTTCATATAAGCTTGCTGCATAAAAGTTTGATTACATTATCTCATTCCAGTCTCTAGTTATTGTCCAGAGACCATTTCTCTATTTTCAATCACAGTGACATTGACCTTGATCCCAGGTGGTCCAAAAGCAATACTCCGGGGTCTTTATATAAGCTTGCTATATACTAAGTTTTATTACACTATCTCATTCCAAACTCTAGTTATTGTCCGGGTTTTAGTAATGGTTGCATTGACTTTACCCAAGGGGTGAAAAAGTAATATCATACGGGGTCTTCATATAAGCTTGCTATATATCAAGTTTGATTATAATATCGCATTCCTAACTCTAGTTATTGTCCAGAAACCATTTTTATATTGTGGTAACGGTGACTTTGACCTTGACCCAAGGTGGTCCAAAAGCTATATCAACTTGAGTTTTCATATAAGCTTATATATATACCAAGTTTGATTATAATATCTCATTCCAAACATGGAAACCATTTTTCTTTTTAGTAACAGTAACCTTGGCAGTTAACCAGGGGGCTCCAAAAGCAATACCAACCGGGGTTTCCATATATGGTTGGTGTGTACCAAGTTTGATTACAATATCTCCTTCGAAACTATAGTTATCGTCCGGAAACAACGAAGGAGACCGACGGACCGACCGACAGTCTGACCTTAACTTTGTTTGTGTGGATATAATAAAAATCATAGTCAGACGCTAAGGAGAAAAAATATTTTAACAGCAAAAAAGATCAGAGCGTTTTATTTTTGTCTTTGGGCAACCTTTTATATGCTCCAGCTTGATTTATCAAATAAGACGCCTTGGTGCCAGTTTATAGGAAATAGATAGTGAGATATTCATTTTCTACTTTAAGATTCCTCACTGGACGAAATTTAAGTGAAAAACAAACATATTGTATATACTCACCAGGTACATACAATTTCCACCTTAACACATCATTGATTTCTAGGGTTGGCTCCTCCGATGGTAATGTAGTGACATTTTCAAATTCTGAATCAACAACGCCAATGTCGGAATTTATATAAACTTTAGGCGTTCTCTCAGGCTCACGTGATGTACTCATTCTAAAAATATTATTAATTGATATAATTCATAAATTATTAATTGATGTAATTCTAAAATTATTTATGTATGTAATACATTTATTTCATTATATATTTATAAATGAAATATTTAAGTAAGACTGTCTTAGTGACCCCCTGTATATTGCGACGTCCTATCTTAAGTGACCATTGTTAGGTGCGCCCAACAGTATTTACTATATAAATGGTCTGTATGTAGCGACTCCCTGTCTAGTCCGTATAACGACCATGATTTAGCGTCTCCTGTTACGCTATATAAGCCACGCAAAGCGACTTTTGCAAGGGGAGTAACTCGAATGAGGTTACCAAAAAAATGTTTTTAAGAAATTAAGATTAAAGCATATCTGAGGCATAGTTGGTCTTTAAGGAAATAAGAAAGTGAAATCAAGAGATGATGGAAGCAAGGCAAAAATAAAGTTAAGAACATAAGAAGGTGAGACCAATATGTGTACATGTTAACTAAAGGTTTCAAACAAATTAAACACCATTTTCTCCCAACAATTTTTAATAAAATTAATGTACATCAATACAGAATCCTAAACCTTTATTCATTTTTATTATACTGTATGTGTTTTATTGTAGATAGTGTAACTTATTAGTAAAATTGAATTTAAACAGTTTTTATTTTACAAACAAATTTATCAATAAACAAGAATCTGTGTTTGATAAACACAAATGCCCCCGCGCTCACTGTAGTCAATAATTTAACTTTAGAGAGTGAAGTAGCTAATTTGTATGGAAGAAAACCAATCATGTGTAGAATTCTGTAATTGGCACCCTTGACCTTGACCAACTGACCCCTACCTCTATCAAAAGGAAGAATATCATGCAAGTTATTTTCCTACCTAATATGAAATAAATCTGTCAATAAATAAAGGCTGTATGGGCAAAAGTGTAAAAAAATCTATTTTTAGCACTGGTGACCTTGACCCAACTGACCCGTAACTCCATCCAAAGGAAGAATATCATGCAACTTATTTTCCTACCAAATATGAAATAAATCTGTCAATATATAAAGGCTGTATGGGCAAAAGTGTAAAAATCTATTTTAGCACTGTTGACCTTGACCCAACTGACCCCTAACTCCATCCAAAGGAAGAATACCATGTAAGTTATCTTCTTACCAATTATAATACAAATCTGTCAATAAATAAAGGCTGTATGAGCAAAAGTGTAAAAATCTATTTTTAGCACTGGTGACCTTGACCAAACTGACCCCTACCTCCATCCAAATGAGAATACCTTAATTTTATGTTCCTACAAAATATACAAGACATCTGTCGATAGAATAAGGTTAATACACCTGTAAAAGTGTAAAAAAATCTATTTTTGACATTGGTGACCTTGACCAAAATGACCCCTTACTAAAGGAAAAGGAAGAGGACCTCCCTTGGTATGACTATTATAAACATGAAAGACATTAACTTAAAAATAAAGGCTGTATGAGCAGAAATGTTTAGATGTATTTTTTTACAAAAGTGACATTGACATTGACCTAGAGACGCCTAACGCCACAAAAAAATTAGAGGACCGTTAAAGGTATCCACCTACCAAATATGAAATATATCATTAAATATATTAAGTAATTAGGTGAATTTTTTGATAAATCCAACTTGGCGGAATATGTTAACCATACAAGGCCCTATTTTCAAAGTGATAAAAATGGAAATTACCGGGAAAATGGATGGCACATTTATATAACTTGGCAAAATCATGTACATTGTATTGATAAGTAAGTGTGAAAATTATTAAGCCATTAGTTCAGATAGACATAAGATATTTCCAACTTGCCGGTTTAGGTTAACCATTTTTCATTTTCTAAGTGCTGAAAAGGGCCATATCTTAGTGCAAATGGAAGCCATAATTATGTTACTTTCCCAGATCATATACTTTGTATGGATTAGTAAGTGTGTAAATTATGAAGCCATTGGTACAGGTAGAACTTAAGAAAAATCCAACTTGCCGTTCTAGGTTAACCTCGTACGGACAGACGGACGGATGGACGAACGGACGGACGGACGGTTCAATTACTATGTGCCCGGGGGCATAAAAATACATTTTTAATCAATATGTAATGTTTAATATATGTTTAATATAAATAAATAATATTACTAAACTCTAAGTATGGTACTATCTTGCTTTTCAACAAAATATTGGCAAAATGTGTTAATATATCCGAATTCTGTAGAGACTGTTCACAATGACTCCCTATCTATAATGACCTTTTAACTTTTCTCCAATCGAAGGTCACTGTAAACAGTTTTTACTGCATTGATTAGATAAAATGCCTTTATTCGTTTTTATATATATATATCAATATGTCGGTAAAGTCATTTATAGTGTGAATATCATAATAAATACAACACGCAATTATCATAGTATTGCAAGCAATCCATAAGTCCCCTACCGGTTAGAACCCCAGCAACATTCTGATTTCAATTTTACCAGTGAATGAATGACATGAATGAACTTAAATCTTTTGAGTTCTAAGTTTGTCTATTTCACAGTAATGTGTTAAGTTTCCCTACCTAGTAAGGCAATTATGTTTATACAACCTTGTCATATTATTACAATGTGGGATTTTAAAGTAAATCCTATAAGGAATGAAGAAGTTGGAGTAAAAAATACCAATTTCTCGAAAAAAATCTAAGTTCAAGGGGGACATAATTCTGGAAATAGTCTTGCTAGAGTATTTAACCTTCTCAAAAATGTTGAGTGATAATAAGAAACATATATATGAAGTTTGAAGTAGATACATTAGGAAATAAAGAAGTTATTTAAAAAAGACAACATTTTTTTTCATAAAAATTCTAAGTTCAAGGGAGGTAATACTGATAATTTTTGTGCTAGAGTTGTAAACCTTGTCACATATGATGTGGTTGATGACCAGAAACTTATATTTAAAGTTTGAAGTAAACACCTTAAGAAATAAGGAACTTATAGTGAAAAAGCTGAAACTAGAAATGTGTCCATAGGATACGGGTGCCCCCACCGCGCCACTGTTTTGTCAATCTTTTTACTAAGTCAAGGGAAATAACTCTACAAATACTGGATAAATCCACAAGGGAAACCCCAGGTGCAAATCTAAATATGCTGAGCAACCTGCCCATAAGGTTTAATGACTATGTCAAATCCTTTTTGAGTAACTTGCGACACAAGTTGAAAATTGCAAAATTTACTAAGTGAAAGGCAATTACTCTAAAAATACTGAATAAATCCAGACGAAAATACCTGGTGCACAACTGCACATGCTGATCAATATTATTGTAAAGTTACATGACTCTAGGTCAAATACTTTTTGAGTTACGTGCGTCACAAGTTGAAAATTGCAAAATTTTACTAAGTCAAGGGCAATAACTCTGAAAATACAAAAAATATCCACACGAAAATACCCAGGTGCACAACTACACATGCTGATCAACATTCCTGTAAAGTTTCATGACTCTAGGTCAAATACTTTTTGAGTTACATGCGACACAAGTTGAAAATTGCAAAATTTTACTGAGTCAAGGGCAACTACTCTGAAAATACTAAAAATATCCAGACGAAAATACCCAGGTGCACAACAACACATGCTGATCAACATTCCTGTAAAGTTTCATGACTCTAGGTCAAATACTTTTTGAGTTACATGCGACACAAGTTGAAAATTGCAAAATTTTACTGAGTCAAGGGCAACTACTCTGAAAATACTAAAAATATCCAGACGAAAATACCCAGGTGCACAACAACACATGCTGATCAACATTCCTGTAAAGTTTCATGACTCTAGGTCAAATACTTTTTGAGTTACGTGCGACACAAGTTGAAAATTGCAAAATTTTACTGAGTCAAGGGCAATAACTCTGAAAATACTAAAAATATCCAGACGAAAATACCCAGGTGCACAACAACACATGCTGATCAACATTCCTGTAAAGTTTTATGACTCTAGGTCAAATACTTTTTGAGTTACATGCGACACAAGTTGAAAATTGCAAAATTTTACTAAGTCAAGGGCAATAACTCTGAAAATACTAAAAATATCCAGACGAAAATACCCAGGTGCACAACAACACATGCTGTTCAACATTCCTGTAAAGTTTCATGACTCTGGGTCAAATACTTTTTGAGTTACGTGCGACACAAGTTGAAAATTGCAAAATTTTACTAAGTCAAGGGCAATAACTCTGAAAATACTAAAATATCCAGACGAAAATACCCAGGTGCACAACAACACATGCTGATCAACATTCCTGTAAAGTTTCATGACTCTAGGTCAAATAATTTTTGAGTTACATGCGACACAAGTTGAAAATTGCAAAATTTTACTGAGTCAAGGGCAACTACTCTGAAAATACTAAAAATATCCAGACGAAAATACCCAGGTGCACAACAACACATGCTGATCAACATTCCTGTAAAGTTTCATGACTCTGGGTCAAATACTTTTTGAGTTACGTGCGACACAAGTTGAAAATTGCAAAATTTTACTAAGTCAAGGGCAATAACTCTGAAAATACTAAAAAATATCCAGACGAAAATACCCCGGTGCACAACAACACATGCTGATCAACATTCCTGTAAAGTTTCATGACTCTGGGTCAAATACTTTTTGAGTTACATGCGACACAAGTTGAAAATTGCAAAATTTTACTAAGTCAAGGGCAATAACTCTGAAAATACTAAAATATCCAGACGAAAATACCCAGGTGCACAACTACACATGCTGATCAACATTCCTGTAAAGTTTCATGACTCTAGGTCAAATACTTTTTGGGTTACGTGCGACACAAGTTGAAAATTGCAAAATTTTACTAAGTCAAGGGCAATAACTCTGAAAATACTAAAAATATCCAGACGAAAATACCCAGGTGCACAACAACACATGCTGATCAACATTCCTGTAAAGTTTCATGACTCTAGGTCAAATACTTTTTGAGTTACGTGCGACACAAGTTGAAAATTGCAAAATTTTACTAAGTCAAGGGCAATAACTCTGAAAATACTAAAATATCCAGACGAAAATACCCAGGTGCACAACTACACATGCTGATCAACATTCCTGTAAAGTTTCATGACTCTAGGTCAAATACTTTTTGAGTTACGTGCGTCACAAGTTGAAAATTGCAAAATTTTACTGAGTCAAGGGCAATAACTCTGAAAATACAAAAACTATCCACACGAAAATACCCAGGTGCACAACTACACATGCTGATCAACATTCCTGTAAAGTTTCATGACTCTAGGTCAAATACTTTTTGAGTTACGTGCGACACAAAAGTGAACGGACGGACGGACGGAAGGACGGACGGACGGACGGACAAGGGTAAATCTAAATGCCCGCCACTAATGTTGGGGCACAAAAATTAAATCAGAAATCTTGAAATCCAGGCTATGTGTTGCCATAGCAACCAGAATTTTCAACATAGGAAGAAAAGAAAAAGATGTGCATAATCTGCAGACTGCCATCTACCCATATTTTATGTTTCATAAAAATATTTTCAGTACTTTTTGAGTTATCACTGGATCCAGTTTATGTGTTAAATTTGCCATATTTTCAGACTATTTGTTGCCATAGCAACCAGAATTTTTAACATAGGAAGAAAAGAAAAAGACGTGCATAATCTCCATACTGCCATCTATCCATATATCAAGTTTCATAAAAATATTTTCAGTACTTTTTGCGTTATCGCGGGATCCAGTTTTGTGGACGGACGGACTGACGGACTGACAGACAGACGGACAGACAGACAGACGGACAGACGGACGGAGGGTAAACCTAAAGTCCCCTCCGGTTAAACCGGTAGGGGACTAATAACATCATACACGTACGAATGACAGGTGTTGACATTTCAACTTTTTCAATTCTCGGGTTCATCTTCATGAATTCACAATTTCAACTTCACAGATTCATTATTTCAGGTTCACGAATTAAACTTCACAAAAAATTCACGTTTTGAACTTCACGATTTCAGCTTCGTTAATGCAGGATTTTAACTTCGTGACAATGAAATCTTGAATTCGTGCACTAAGCTGAAGTCGTGAATTCGTAAAGTTGAAATCGTGAAGTTCAAAACAAGAATTCATGAAGCTGTATTCATGAATTTGAAATCGTGAAGTTTAAAACATGAGTTCATAAAGTTGAATTCCTGACGTTGAAATCGTTAATTCATGAAGTTGAAATCGTGACTTCATGATGTTGAAATCTTGAATTAATCAAGTTAAAATCGTAAATTCACGAAGCTGAAATCGTGAAGTTTTCAACAAATAAATACTGCCCTTGAACAAGAAGGTCAAGTTGATTGCAACACATTCTCTCTCTTGAAACGAGAATGTCCATATCTTACTATATTCACTTAAAACAAAAGAGTATCTTGTAACCATTGGCAAGCGGATCATGTTATCGGGCTTAATTCATCTTTGAAAACCTTCTGTTTTAATAATGTTATTCTCTGATAAGGTATTTATCGACGAAGTTAAGGACATTTCAATTACGGGGATACTGTAAAAATACATAAATAACTTACACATTTCTAATCCACGTGCTGTCAGTGACAACGACAAGAATGCCGTCTATAGGGATGGTCATGCAAGTGATATTGTAATATTTCACATTGTTTTGTATTACATTAGGTATACCGGTATCGTACGGACTGAACACCAGCAATATTACATTGTCCTGTTACATGAAAAACAAGAAAACATTACATTCAATGTACGTATGTTTACTTTACTATTCTCTTTACACAATGATGACGTAATAAGAATTAAGTTGAAAAATAAACAATTAAAAGAGCTCCACTCAGGTCTGAGCAATTTGAAATTCTTACATAGATCAAATGAGGCTCTTAGAATAGAAGAATATGCAAAAGATAATTAAAAAATATACTCAGATATCAATTGAAAATTGTATTTTGTGCGTTGCAACGTTTTTCAATCAATCTCGCGTCATTATTCACAATTATTTTGCAATTTTACATACAACTTATTAGACCTTCTTTAAATGGATCATTAATCTCGAAAAATTATATCCTGTCCGTCAAATCAAAAAAACCTCTGTGGAGTCCTTTTAACATGACCCATCAATTAACAAACAACAGGCAATCTGCAACGTTTAAGCAGGAGCCTATTACACAATTGTCATTATCAGAAACACATAATAGTGCACTATTACCAGTTAGGATGATATGAAATTATTTAAAATGATGCACAAAGTGTAAGTGCTGTCTCTTCACAAGTAAGACATAATTATACAGTTTTAATTTAAAATCTAATCCAAATAAACTGCTATAATAAAGTTAACAAACCATTGTTTGTCAATTATGGTCACGTCATACCGGTATCCAATGTTTCAGTTAACAATAATTAATATACTAGTTAAGGTCAAGGACGAAGTATAGTTTAAACAGTGAACTTACAAGAGCACAACCGTCAATAGTGATCGCCGTCTTGTCGGAATTGAAAGCAGAGTTGCAGGTTCCGTTCACATTCGTGGCTTGAGCCCATATCAAACTTGAAGGGTCTGGGTTCACAGCTGTTATAGAACCGTTCACATAACATTCTGTTTCAGAGAAAAAAAGTGCTTCTATAAAGGTGTATATAATTTGATTTAATATTATTGAAAATTAAAAAAAGTAAATAACAACATTAAACCACAATACATTCATATCATTGACTGATCATTATGAATCTATTTATGAAACGGGCAAAAACAAAAGAAAAACATTTACTAGCGTAACCCCAATACAAATCAGCGGAAAAACAGAATTAAAATAGGTGTTCGATATGTTGGTGGATTCCTTTCACTTTCATGTTGTTAAATTTAATTGTTTTTGTCATGTCACATGTCGTTCTGTGGCTCTCGAGAACACGACAACACGACAGTTTACTAAATAAAGCTTGTTGGTGATAGAAAATGACAGTAAAGAAGACAGACACCGTACTTCGTAGCGGAATTTCAGACAAGAACCACAGGTCATCTGTGTGTTCATAATGTTACTCGATATAATAATACATGTAGCAATGAAAACTTAAACGTTTATATTCTAACTACGATTTGATTAGATTTAAGATAACCCTCACAAATCAATGCTGAAATAAGTGTGTTTAAAATACTATTTACATAAAATATCAATACAACGTTACTTAGAAGAAACAAGTTACAAACAAACTAGGTTAAAGTATAAAGTAAACATTTTTCTTACCGAAACTGAAGTAGGAGTCAATATCTGAAAACGAAAGTTATTGTTAGATAAAGAATTAAAAGTTTTCTAAGAAGTCATTGCTAGGACTAAAACTAAATGATATTTCTACATAAAAGTCGAGTTCGATCAAATTATAACTGTTTTATTGCATGATAAACAGGAATAAGAATTTTATTAGTGATAAAATTTCAATTTATATTGTGCTACCCTTAATAAACAAGATATGTTTGTAAAACATGTATGCCCCCTATGGGCAGCCAATTAGTCATGTGATCAGGTTATTATGCAGGACTTCTGACACAGTGAACAAAAAATTAATAAGGGTTATCTACTGGTCATGACTAGTCACAAGGTAATAATTATTGTGACCCAATAGGTTGTGTGCAGTTTGAAGTTCCTAGTCCTAAGCATTCTTAAGTTATTGATCGGAAACCGTTTTTACCTATAAGGTCAATGTGACCTTGACTTTTGACCCCAAAATCAATAGGGTTCATCTACTGGCCATGACCAATCACCATACCAAATTTGAAGTTCCTAGGCCTAAGCGTTCTTTATTCTTGATCGGAAACCGTTTTTACCTACAAGGTCAATGTGACCTTGACCTTTGACCCCCTGACCCCAAAATCAATAGGGGTCATGACCAATCACCATACCAAGTTTGAAGTTCCAAGGCCTAAGCGTTCTTTAGTTATCACTCGAAACCATTTGGTCGACGGACTGACAGACAGACAAATGCAAAGCAATATACCCCCTCTTCTTTGAAGTGGGGGCATAATTAAATTCCCCACACACGGAACCTCGGTTACTTTTTATGGTACATGTAAATGACCGATTTTTGTTTCTCCTTATTGTAAACGTGACGGAATTCTTAAATCAAATATGATAAGGCAATTTTCGTGAAAATGTTCGTAAAATAATTATACATGTACAAATAAACTAAGAACTAACCCGTGCAGGTTGGTAAAGTTCCATTCCACGTGCTGTCAGCCTGACAAGTTCGATTTGCTGTTCCGTCCATACGGTAGCCATAACGGCACGTGTATGTGGCTACGTCATTCAAGTTATGACCAGTGTAGCTCACCTTACCATTTGTAATAGCATCGGGAACAGGACAAGCTAAAAATGGCAGAGTTCATGATCCATAATTACAAATATAGAATTCTTTAATCTTCAACATACTCAACTAAAAAATGAAATATTGAATTACAAATGTTCATCAATAAATAAGCAATACTAAAAATGTCCCATATGAAACGTTTCTTTTATAATTTAAAATGTATTTTTAAATGAAATGCAAGTCCCATGAGAGAGATATGAGAAGGGAAGTAATCTATGCTTACAGCATGTGTTCAAGCACATAAAATAAGCACATTTCACTATGCTTGACAACGTTGAGGTTGAAAGTATAAATATCATTAACAATATCATTGAAAAAATATATGAGCCGTGTCACGACAAAACCAACATAGTGCGTTTGCGACCAGCATGGATCCAGACCAGCTTGCGCATCTGTCCATGCTGTTCGCTTACCAAATGTACTAAAGTAGAGAAACTGATAGCGAACAGTATGGATCCTGATCAGACTGCGCGGATGCGCAGGCTGGTCTGGATCCATGCTGGTCGCAAACCCATTATGTTGGTTTTGTCGTGACGCGGCTCATATAGTTATTATAATAATATCTAAAATGGTGACTGCCACTGAATCTATTTCTATAAATGTTTCAAATAAGGAGATCTTAAAAAAAATTGAAAGTAAAACTAGTAAATACTTTGCAGATTGAAAAGAATACAATGTAGTAAAATAACTAACAACTTACAGGCAACCGACCCTGTCTGCACACCGATTAGACAATGGGAGAACAATAGTATAATAAACACCAACATCTTCATTCTACTGAAAGTACAAAGTTCTAATTAAATAAAAATACAGCGATATTTGAAGTATACTTGGTTTAAACATATCAATTTAAGCTTGATTGCGAAACAAGTTCTTGCAATTTATATAAATCACTTTCTAGTCCGCTTCCCGGAACTAACCAGCACTGGTGGCATATGAAGAAATATGGTCGTGGCACGATTAGGGCTAGAACCAATGGTCCACGGGTTGAGAGGCAGACACCTCAACCACTAGGCCATCGCTTCCCTTCAAGTATACTTCAAATCAGGTCCAGCAATGATAATGGCTCGCACATAACACCAGTCAGGAGCTTTACGACTCAGTTTGACCAGCTCAAGTACATATACGCAGCAATTAATGAAATCGATGGTCTAGTGGCTATAGCTTATGACGTCTTACTCTCAACCCATGTAAAGGTGGGTTCGAAACCTAGTGATGCCACCATGCTTCCTTTATGGTACTAGTGTAGTTTATTTTGAACAACCAAACTGTCCTCTGCTTAATACACCAGCCATTTGTAATCTCTCCCCCCCCCCCCCCCCCATCTCCAAATTGGATGTAATAAAATGCTTTTACTTTTCAGTTTGTCACCGCATTACAAAGTCATTATCAGATTATAGTGATATAAGGAAGTTTTTCCACCTAAACAGCTAAATGTCCCATGCAAGTAAACAGGTAAAGGTTGCTTGTGCAAAAGTCCCAGCTACTCTCGAGGAACAGGATGGTGCACACATGCCTGATGTATTGCGTGTTTTGTCCATTATATTATACCAAGATGCCAGACTTTAATTTTATTTACTGCACTATTCCTACATAATACTATAACACGTAACAACACTGAACAATGCCATATGCTGTACTCTATCCAACAGACATGTCACGTGTGTAATTACAACTGCATTTTTCAGCTAATTATCTGCTACTTTAGAACAAACTCATTGCAAAGGTTTTGAAAAAAATAGTAAAAATAGAAATTATCTAAATGGATTGTTTAATAATTGTATACAACTTTACGTAAAGAATTCAGATATTTTACCTACCTTAATGAACTGGAAGTCCAACTAAATAAAACATTTTCAATATCACAGTCACGAGAAATTCGTGCAAATTTGACTGGTATAAAAACAGGGTTTTGTAAAACAAACATGAAAACGGAACGGGTTACAGTTACACGGCGGGTTATGTTACATAATTGTGATAAATTTTAATTTCCTAGAATTTCCGCAGATTTTCTCAGAACGCAGCCCCGAAAACCACAGCCACAAACGAGTCTGCAATATTCATATAATATTGTTGTTTTAATTGTTTCCGATACATCACCCCTTTTCCAGAATTTTAGTGGCGGAATGATCATTTTCTTTGCAATATCAACAGCATTTTGAATACAAAATCTGTGTCATATGTAAAGTATTCAAAGATTATTATTTCATATACATTTCGTATACATTCACATATGAGCCGCGTCATGACAAACCCAACATAATGGGTTTGCGACCAGCATGGATCCAGACCAGCCTGCGCATCCGCGCAGTCTGATCAGGAGCCATGCTGTTCGCTATCAGTTTCTCTACTTGTTATAGGGTTTTTTTAGCGAACAGCATGGATCCTGATCAGACTGCGCGGATGCGCAGGCTGGTCTGGATCCATGCTGGTCGCAAACCCATTATGTTGGTTTTGTCATGACGCGGCTCATATCAATTCTACATGTATTTCTAACTGATAACTTAAGTGTAAATGAGATCCTCTTCTAATTTAAACATAATGCTACTGAATGTTCACAAGGTAATTGACATTATATAATTATATAATTGATAAATAATCATGCTGTTATTGTCATATAGTAGACTTAACGTCAAACTCGAATCAGCTATCGTGTAAGTGTTTTAGCAATATAATCATCATATAGTATAGAACCCATATGATTTAATAGTACTTAAGTCTTATTTAGAGCTCACGCAAGTGACTAAGCATATTACTTAAGATATTACTATAATAATTGGGCCTAATATTTATTGCCTATAGAACTGCTCTTTG